>NW_028170374.1:0-55000 GCF_963971535.1 Notolepis coatsorum
GTGCCGCCCAACATGCCGAGGCAAGCCCGGTTCCGCGTAGGAATACGTCTGGCGAAATACGAATGGTACTATTTGTTCACAGCGCATATATATATGGCGCAAGTAAAGTAGAACTTTCTTTTAGTCCAGTTCTTTACCCTCCAACCGAGTAACAGACGCGAAGCCTCACCCACGACGCACGTGTGGTGCAGTAAGGCCTACTTGGCCTCAGAATAGGCATTGAGATATCGTGTGGATTAATAGTTGAATTGTCATAGTTTGGCACTATACCGTCGAGTTGGACATATTCTATTAAGCTAATAATAGTCTATTTATGTATGGTGCATCGTTCGGTTATAGTTATAAAGTTATCAGTACCCCCATCGTTTCTGACGTTATCTGGAGTCTTAACCAGGCTGGGCAGACCACTAGTGGTGCTTGCATCCGAGGAGCTCCGGGCCAGGGCGACTGGACCTGTATATTGGATTACTCTACCCGGACGACGGCGAGCCTTCCACGGCTTGGATTATGCTTTGGGTGCTTTGATTATTCCATGGATAACGGCCAACACTGCGGAGTGTTGGAACTACCCCCCGGAGAGGACTCCAGGTGAGACGGCGCTCTACACCAGTGAGGTCGCCTCACGTCTCTCCGTTGTGGACCGGCAGCTACCGTCCACCAGAGGGTCCAGCTGTATTCATCTGCGGACCGAGGTTCTGTGGGCACCGTGTTCAAGACTTTGAATTCTCCCAAGAAATCGTCGGCCAGATGGGATACCGCCAGCGGCTTCTCTAACCCCCCCCTCCTACTGTCTTACAACCAGCGGGACCCCCCCCCCCCCCCCCTTAGTGTATCCAGCTATAATCATTTAAGTACCATCGCTATAGTTCCCTAAAGAAACGGGTTGTATACTTACTCCCTGCGTAACCAGAGATTGGACATTCAATGTTGATTTACCTACGAATACTCATTTGCCATACAAGTGCATTTCAAATCATAAGTGTAAACAAGTGAACGTTGTATATACCTTTTGCTATATTAAATATTCGATTTATACATTTGTGTTGACTTCGTTTCATCAGGTGGGAAAGTGTTCATCATATTTATATCATGTACTGGATGGCCAGAAGTTAAAGTACAAGAGGTAGTGGTTTAATAATACCATACTTAACAATACTGTTGTGAAGGGCCAGATTAAACCGAATATATATATTTATTATATATATTTAATTGTATTTGTATATTCTCTAATATTCCTTGATATCCCTTGTATATTCCTTGTACAATATGCATTGAATATCCATTCTAGCCTACTGAACATCCCATAATAGTCTCCATTCTACTATTGGTCGAGACCTTGGTGCCAGGCTGCCATACCCCCCAGACCCAGTTCAAACGTACCGCTCAACATGTACGAACAAGTCCTAGTTCCGCGTAGGAATCTGGCTACCGCACCACTAATGGTACTATTTGTTCATAGTGCGTATATATACTGCGCTACTAAAGTAGGACTTCCTTTTTAGTCCAGTTTCTTACCCTCCAATAGAGTGACAGACGTAAAGCCTCCCCGCGACGCCACGTGTGGGAGTAAGGCCAAGTTCGGCCTACCATCGGTATTGAGACATCGTGTATATTAATATTTGAATAGTCATATTTGGCACTATATCGTCGAGTTGGACGTAGTCTATTAAGCTAATAATAGTCTATTCATATGTAGTGCTTCGTGCGGTGAGAATACTATCGTAGTCAGTACCCCATCGTTTCGGGCAGAGAACTGGCTGCTTATCCAGGGTGGCCGACCCCATGTGAGGCTGCACCCGAGGAGCCCCAGAGCCGACGAGCGAGTGGACCTGCATACCGGATTATTCTACCGACGACAGCCCGCCTTCCCAGGCACGGATTATGCTTTGTATACAGTGATTATTCTATGGATAAAGACCAACACTGCCGTGTGTTGGAAACCCCCCCCCCGGAGAGGACGACAGGTGAGGAGACGCTCTACACGACGAGGTCGCTTCACGTCTCTCCATCGTGGACCGAAGGAAGCCGGCCCACAGAGAGTCCAACTGCTTTCATCTGTGGATCGAGGATCGCTGAGGCACCGAGCCGCACAACCGTGGGTTCTCCCAGGATACCCTCGGCCAGACGGATACAGCCAGACTCTACCCCCCCCCCCCCCTTCTCCAGTTGTCTTACAAGCGACCGGAATTCCCTTCTAGTGTATCCAGTTCTATAATCATTAAAGTATCATTGCTATTATTCCTTAAATATTCCAGGTTGTATATTTACCGCCTGCGCCACCAGAGATTGGACATTCTCTATTGATATACCGACGAATACTCTTGCCATAAAAGTGCATACTAATTCCCATTCATAAATGTGATTGATTTGATTAAGTGCTTGCTCTACACACCATCGCTGTGTAGAAATAAAGACCTATTTCTAATTCGTACATTTGTGTTGGATCCGTTTCATCTACGTGACAGTGTTCATCATAATATATTTATGCCGAGTACTGGGTGGCCGAATATTAAGTACAAAGGTAGTGGTAGTAAGTATCATATCTAGTAATACAGTCAGGGAATTGTACCCCTCAGTTACAATTGGTCCTTCGAGCCGGATGGTAATTAGTGTAATATTAATATAGTGTTATTAATATTGAAATGGCCTATGATGAACACTCCACGAAACGATCCTCCTAACCAACGCCCGCAGCGCGAACGACGGCTCCCTCAGTACTTAGAGGCTTACGCTGTCAGTCAACAACCTAGTCTTCTACTAACAGTAAACGCGGTAAAACTAGAAAGTAAAAGTATGTCTAACCCCAACGCCCAGACTACCCCGACCATAGAGGCCCCTACGGGTTCTAATGTAACTGACCAAGTTCACGGTGGGGACCAGTGGGAACCAGACATGACTTCACACCCCGCCAGTACTGAAGAAGTAGTCCCCGATGAGTCCCGGGAGGAATACAACGCTACCGAGAGAGAACTCGGCACGGAAGAAGACGGGGAGAGCACCGTGGAGATAGAGCTCCAAGGCTCCGCAAGGAGTACCCCGAGGGAAGGCTCCCCTATACAACCGCCTTCTCCCAGCGAGGCAGAGAGGACCCTACAGCAGGCCTTCCTCATCAGCCTGAACGCCGCTGCTGAACGCGACCGACTGCAGATCCAGCAGCGGAGCGAAGAAGAGCATATACGTCTAGAAATAAGACGCATTCAGAGGGAAGAGAATGTGGCCCGAGACCGAGCAGACAGCCAGCGAGCAGCTGCTGGTGCTCTACGGGACGCAGAGCGCGACAGACAGCAAGCGCAACTAATAGAACAGCTGAT
This sequence comes from Notolepis coatsorum, assembly GCF_963971535.1. Taxonomy (NCBI): domain Eukaryota; kingdom Metazoa; phylum Chordata; class Actinopteri; order Aulopiformes; family Paralepididae; genus Notolepis; species Notolepis coatsorum. The sequence continues at coordinate 3,312 of NW_028170374.1, forward strand.
CAGACGGACAACACCCTCTCCCTCCGCCAGAGGCTCCAGGAACTCGTCTAGACACACCTCCAGGGCGGCATCCCCTAGCCGAGTAAACAACCCTGAACTTGACCAACAGACGAGGTCTATACCCCCCACAGACCACCTCCCCCCACCGGTCCAAGCGAGACCTAGCAACCGGGAAGGAGCAGCATATCCTGTGGAGAGGCTAAACCAGAGACTACAAGCACTGGATGACCTAACTGAAGACGAAGAGGAAGAGGAGGAGAACCACGCCCGACGACAGCACAGTACTCTACCGGACCAGGAGGTCCGGTACAGCCCAGGCTATACTCCCGCGGAGCTGCGCTACAGACCCCCGACTCTATACCCGGGTGAGCACGACGCACGACCCGCACCGAGGAACAGCACCTGGACAAGCGGGCCATGGTACACTGCCGGTACCAGCCCATACCAAGGAGCGGGAGGAGACTCGCCTAGGAGGCCTCTCCCCCAACGCTCGCCGATGTATCCACAGTCAGCGTCATACATTGGCCCGCCTATGGTACCCGACTTCACCCAAGAGAACCGGGCCCAGTATACAGAACTCCGCATGTGTCTGGAGACCATGTTGGTGGATGTATTGGATGAACGCCATAAATACGCCATCCTACTGAAGCACTTAAAGGTACCCCCGCGCACATAATATAGCGCTCGCCTACGCGACTTCCACCACCCCATACACAGCAGCGCTGGTAGCATTGGACCAGAGGTATGGGCGCATATGGGATTACGTGATCCAGGAGATCCGACACATCGACCGCTTACCCCCAGCAATAGACAATCGAGCACTGGACGACCTGTCCATCAGAGTGCAGTCCCTGGTAGGGATGTTGGGAGCGCAGAGAGAGAAGGGGAGGCATGAACTTTACGCCAACTCAAATGTGGAAAGGATCTTGGAGAAGCTGCCGCCCGCTCGACAGGAGCGTTTTAGGCGGCAGAGAGACCACCGAGACCCAAATGGCCCCGAACCGAACCTCCTCGATCTAGCAGACTTCCTGGCGAGAGAAGTCAGCAGCCTACGGCTAGATACATTCGGACGGAGCACCCCTGGCTCCAGAGAAGGAACCAGACGACTAAATGATGGAAGAAGATCGGTGACTGTGATGCACCAATCGGAGTCAGTACCGAGCAGCAGGAGCCACAGTACCCCCTCCAGAACGGAGAAGTGGAAGATAGTGTGCCCCTACTGTGAGAAAGAACACTGGCTAGCGCAATGTGACTCCTTCCCCAAGCTGAACGCGGAGGAAGCAAGTCAATGGATAAAGTCCAACAAGCGCTGTTTTCGCTGTGCACGCTCACACATGGCAGCCGAATGCCGCTTAAAGAAAAGGTGCACCAAGTGCGATGGAGCCCATCTGGACATACTTCACGACAGTAACAGACGGCGCCCTTCACCCGCACCATCCAGCAGCAAAGCGAGCGTCATGTACATCGATCCCGCCAGCAGCAGTGGAGCCCGAGTACTCCTAAAAGTAGTGCGTGTGACACTAAGCTACCAGAATAAAGTCCTGGACACTTACGCCGTCCTCGATGACGGGTCAGAGAAGACCCTTCTGCTCGCCTCCGCTGCGGCCCAGCTAGGGCTGCGGGGAAGCGAAACCCAAATGACAATTCGGACAATAAGACGAGATTTGAAGACGATAAAGGGCGAGAATGTCTCATTCTCTATCGCAGCAAGCGGCCAGCCTGAGCGACGGTACCAGATTACAGACGCTTTCACCAGCCAAGAAATAGGACTGTCGCGGTACACATACCCCGTCGCCAAGCTGATGGAGAAATATGCACATCTGCGCAAGTTACCGATCCCGCTCATAGACAATGCTATGCCGACCCTGTTGATAGGCTCCGACCATGCAGACCTCATTGTCCCGATAGACCGGGTTCATACCGGACCCCGAGGCTGTCCTGCAGCAGTCGAGACCCGTTTGGGATGGACTCTCCAAGGCCCGCTCGCCAAATCTCTCAACCGAAGTACAGCCACTAGATGTCTCCACTCCCGAGTCACAGAGGGAGAAACCGCACTCCTGCAACACGTAGAGCGGTTATGGACCTTGGAACAAATGCCCTTTAAGAACGGAAAGAAAGACATTCGCTCTAAAGATGACATTTACGCCATTCACCTCCTCGAGACAGGGACCAAGAGAGTCCCGGTCAACGGCGTGTTGAGATACGCCACGCCACTCCTGCGGCGAGAAGGAATGCCTACTTTCCACGCCAAGACAGACGCCACAGAACGGTACCTGCTGAACACGGAGCGGCGCTTAGCCAAGAACCCCGCCCAAGAGAGTGTATACCGCGCTGAGATTGAGAAGCTCATCACAGCGGGACACGTCACAAAGATGGACATTAAAGAGGCTGACCAGACCACTGAATCGTGGTACGTGCCTCACCACAAGGTCCATCACAACGGTAAAGACCGCATAGTATTTAACTGCAGCTACCAGATCGGATCCCAAAATCTGAATAAAGAGTTACTGCCCGGTCCCACACTCGGCCCCTCCCTACTCGGCGTTCTACTCCGCTTCCGCCAGGAAAAGGTGGCCATCAGCGGGGACATTAAAGGAATGTTCCTGCAGGTGAGATTAGTAGAGGAGGACAAGCCCCTGTTACGGTTCCTATGGAGAGAGAAGCCAGGAGATGAGCACCCAGCCATCTACCAATGGGAAGTCCTCCCCTTCGGGACGACGTGCAGCCCCTGCTGTGCTACATTTGCACTACAGAAACATGTAGCAGAGGACCCAGCAGCGGACGAAGAGGTCCGACACAGCGTAAAGAACAGCTTCTACGTAGACAACTGTCTACAAAGCCTTTCAACCCAGGAAGAAGCCGAGGCTCTCCTGATTAAACTCCGCGCCTCATTGATCAAAGGCGGCTTTGATCTCAGGCAGTGGGCCAGCAGCGATCCGCAAGTACTGCGCAGCCTCTCCTCCGAGGACAAGGCAGCCAGCAGCGAGACCTGGATGGCTACAATCCCGGGAGAAGCCCAGGAGATGACCCTGGGATTGGTGTGGCGATTCAAAACAGATTCGCTTCACTACAGACACAAGCCCCTGACTACGGAGCAGGGAAGGCCGGCGGCGGCGCCGACCACCAGACGGAGTGTGTACACAACACTCGCCCGACAATATGACCCGCTAGGATGTATTCTACCGTACACCACCAGGGCAAAAATGATTGTACGAGCATTGTGGGACAAGGACCAGGGCTGGGACGACCCCATTCCCGCACACCTTGCATCCACCTGGAGAGAGTGGGAGATGGAGCTCCACTCACTCCCAGGCGTTAATATGCGCCGAAGCTACTTCCCACCCACGGTGAGGCCAGAGACATGTAAAATGGACTTACACGTCTTCAGTGACGCCTCAGAGGTCGCATACGGATCAGTAGCCTACTTGCGGGCCCAAGAAGAGGGGGGAGATATCTACACAGCATTTGTCCTCGCCCGCTCGAGAATAGCCCCACGCAAGCAACAATCTATCCCACGCCTAGAGCTCTGCGCAGCCCTAGCCGGAGCGCACCTAGCCACGCTCATCCAACGTGAGCTCACCATACCGGTGTCTAGAACAATCCTGTGGTCAGATTCCACGACAGTACTCGCCTGGATCAAATCGGACTCATGCAAGTACAAAGTCTTCGTGGGAGTCAGAGTCACCGAGATTCAAGACTTAACCAAAGAGTTAACCGGAGAAACAGAGTGGCGCTACGTTGATACAAAACAGAACCCAGCTGACGCCATCACCCGGGGAATGCCCCTAGATGACCTCACCCGTCGCAATGTCTACAGTGACGGCCCAGCATTCCTAAAGCTCCCGGAAGGAGAGTGGCCCACGCCTATCCCGAGGGAAGCCAGTCAGGAGGAGGCTGAGAATAAGAAGCCTGTGTTCTGTGGATTGAGCACTGTTATCTCCGCAGACCCCAACATAGATGATTGCACTACCATAGAGAGTGCACAACAAAGGACATTCCTACTGCACTACCTACCGTCTCTACAGACCCGCCAGAAGTGGGTAAAGGAGAGAGACAATTTGACAGAAGGAACGGTCGTCATGATTATTGATCAATCACTGCCCAGAGCTATGTGGCCGGCCGGCCGCGTAAGCAAAGTGATCACCGGTGCCGACGGCAAGGTCCGAGCAGCTGAAGTGCTTGTCCAGGGTCGCACTTACACCCGTCCCGTGGCGAGGCTCATAGAACTGCCCCGACTCCCAGACACAATCGATGATGACCATGACCCCATAACCCTATGACTTTGTGAAGTTGACTGACCCCTACAGCAAACCCTTATGTGTAAATAGACAACGCGATTAATCTGTCTCTGCTTAACTGATTAGGTCTGGGACCAATCAGGGGGTGGCTGTTGTGAAGGGCCAGATTAAACCGAATATATATATTTATTATATATATATATTTAATTGTATTTGTATATTCTCTAATATTCCTTGATATCCCTTGTATATTCCTTGTACAATATGCATTGAATATCCATTCTAGCCTACTGAACATCCCATAATAGTCTCCATTCTACTATTGGTCGAGACCTTGGTGCCAGGCTGCCATACCCCCCAGACCCAGTTCAAACGTACCGCTCAACATGTACGAACAAGTCCTAGTTCCGCGTAGGAATCTGGCTACCGCACCACTAACGGTACTATTTGTTCATAGTGCGTATATATACTGCGCTACTAAAGTAGGACTTCCTTTTTAGTCCAGTTTCTTACCCTCCAATAGAGTGACAGACGTAAAGCCTCCCCGCGACGCCACGTGTGGGAGTAAGGCCAAGTTCGGCCTACCATCGGTATTGAGACATCGTGTATATTAATATTTGAATAGTCATATTTGGCACTATATCGTCGAGTTGGACGTAGTCTATTAAGCTAATAATAGTCTATTCATATGTAGTGCTTCGTGCGGTGAGAATACTATCGTAGTCAGTACCCCATCGTTTCGGGGCGGAGAACTGGCTGCTTATCCAGGGTGGCCGACCCCATGTGAGGCTGCACCCGAGGAGCCCCAGAGCCGACGAGCGAGTGGACCTGCATACCGGATTATTCTACCGACGACAGCCCGCCTTCCCAGGCACGGATTATGCTTTGTATACAGTGATTATTCTATGGATAAAGACCAACACTGCCGTGTGTTGGAAACCCCCCCCCCCGGAGAGGACGACAGGTGAGGAGACGCTCTACACGACGAGGTCGCTTCACGTCTCTCCATCGTGGACCGAAGGAAGCCGGCCCACAGAGAGTCCAACTGCTTTCATCTGTGGATCGAGGATCGCTGAGGCACCGAGCCGCACAACCGTGGGTTCTCCCAGGATACCCTCGGCCAGACGGATACAGCCAGACTCTACCCCCCCCCCCTTCTCCAGTTGTCTTACAAGCGACCGGAATTCCCCCCTAGTGTATCCAGTTCTATAATCATTAAAGTATCATTGCTATTATTCCTTAAATATTCCAGGTTGTATATTTACCGCCTGCGCCACCAGAGATTGGACATTCTCTATTGATATACCGACGAATACTCTTGCCATAAAAGTGCATACTAATTCCCATTCATAAATGTGATTGATTTGATTAAGTGCTTGCTCTACACACCATCGCTGTGTAGAAATAAAGACCTATTTCTAATTCGTACATTTGTGTTGGATCCGTTTCATCTACGTGACAGTGTTCATCATAATATATTTATGCCGAGTACTGGGTGGCCGAATATTAAGTACAAAGGTAGTGGTAGTAAGTATCATATCTAGTAATACAGTCAGGGAATTGTACCCCTCAGTTACAAATACAGTCAGGGAATTGTACCCCTCAGTTACAATTGGTCCTTCGAGCCGGAGGGTAACTAGTGTAATATTAATATAGTGTTATTAATATTGAAATGGCCTATGATGAACACTCCACGAAACGGTCCCCCTAACCTAGAACGCCCGCGGCGCAGACGACAGCCACCTCAGTACTTAGAGGATTACACTGTCAGTCAACTACCTAGCCTTCGACAAACGGTAAACGCGGTAACAGTAGAAAGTAAAATTATGTCTGACCTTAACGACCAGGTTTCCCCGACCACAGAGGCCCTAGTAGGTTCTAATGTAACTGACCAAGCGCACGGTGGGGACCAGGAGGGAGCTGACATGCCTTTACCCCCCGCCACTACCGAAGAAGTAGTCCCCGACCAGCCCCGGGAGGAAGACAACCCTACAGAGAGAGAACTCTGCACGGAAGAAGAGGAGGAGAGCGCCGAGGAAATAGAGCTCCAGGACTCCCCAACGAGTACACCCAGGAGCGGCTCACCCAGGAGCGGCTCACCTCCACAACCGCCTTCCCCCAGCGAAGCGGAGAGGATGCTACAACAGGCGTTCCTCGTCAGCCTGACAGCCTCTACCGAACGCGATCGACTCCAAGCACAGACGCTTAGCGAGCGCGAACATTTTACCATTGAAAGAGAACGCCTCCAAGCACAGCAACGGAGCGAAGAAGAGCGCACACGCCTGGAGATGAGATGCCTTCAGACGGAAGAGAATATGGCAAGAGACCGGGCCGACGCCCAGCGCGCCGCTGCCGGTGCCCAAAGAGAAGCAGATCTCACCAAGCGCGAAGTCGAGCGCGACAAGCTACAAGCGCAGCTAATGGAGCAGCTGATCCGCAAGGCAACACCCTCTCCCTCCGCCAGGGGTTCAAGGAACTCGTCGAGACAACAGTCAAGGGCAGCGTCTCCTAACCGAGCAAGCGACCCTGAACTTGACCAACAGACCGAGCCTATACCCCCCGCAGACCCCCTTCCCAGACCGGTCCAAGCGAGACCCAGCTACAAGGAAGGAGCGGCATACACTGCGGAGAAGCTAAATAAACGATTACAGGATCTGGAAGATCTGATAGAGGAAGAAGAGGGAGAGGAGGAGAACCAAGCCCGACGACAGCACAGTACTCCACCGGACCAGGAGGTCCAGTACAGCCCAGGCTATACCCCCGCGGCGCTGCGCTACAGACCTCCGACTCTATTCACGGGTGAGCACGACGCACGACCAGCCCCGAGGAATAGCACCTGGACCAGCGGGCCATGGTACCCTGTCGGTACCAGCCCACAGAGAGGCGCAAGAGGGGACTCGCCTAGGAGGTCTCTCCCCCAACGATCGCCGATGTATCAGCCATCCACGGCGTCATACATTGCCACGCCGTCGTTTCCAGACTTCGCCTATGAGAGTCGAGCACAGTACACGGAGCTCCGGATGTGCTTAGAGACAATGATGGTGGATGTCGCTGATGAACGCCACAAGTATGCAATATTACTGAAGCACCTGAAAGTACCGCGAGCGCACAATATAGCGCTGGCCTATGCTACCTCTACGACCCCATACACAGCGGCCCTTGCAGCGCTGGACCAGAGATATGGACGTATATGGGATTACGTAATCCAAGAGATAAGGCATATTGATCGCCTACCCCCAGCAACGGACAATCGCTCATTAGACGACCTGTCAATCAAAGTGCAGTCCCTGGTAGGGATGCTGGGAGCGCAACGGGAAAAGGGCATGCATGAGCTATACGCCAACTCTAACGTCGAGAGGATTTTGGAGAAGCTGCCACCCGCAAGACAAGAGCGTTTTAGGCGGCAGAGAGACTACCGGGATCCCAACGGCCCCGAACCATCCCTCCTTGATCTAGCCGACTTCCTGGCGAGAGAAGTCAGCAGCTTACGACTGGATACGTTCGGGCGGAGCACGCCAAGCTCCAGAGAGGGACCCAGGAGAATAAATGATGGAAGAAGATCGGTGACTGTCATGCACCAATCAGAGTCAGTACCGAGCAGTAAGAGCCACAGTACCCCCTCGAGAAAAGAGAAGTGGAAGATAGTGTGTCCCTACTGTGAGAAAGAACACTGGCTGTCACAATGTGACCTGTTCACAAAGATGAATGCAGAAGAAGTGAGTCAATGGATAAAGTCCAACAGGCGCTGTTACCGATGTGCGCGACCACACATGGCAGCCGAATGCCGCCTAAAGAAAAGGTGCAGTCGGTGCGACGGAGCCCATCTAGATATACTACATGAAAGTAACAGAAGACGGCCTCCACCTGCACCATCGAGCGGCACCAAGGCAAGTGTCATGTACATTGACCCCGCCAGCAGCAGCGGCGCCCAAGTGCTCTTAAAGGTAGTCCGTGTGACATTGAGCTACCAAGATAAAGTCATGGACACTTACGCCGTCCTTGATGACGGGTCAGAGAAGACCCTTCTGCTCGCGTCCGCTGCGGCCCAGCTGGGACTGCGGGGGAGCGAGAACCAAATGACGATTCGGACAATAAGAAGAGATTTAAAGACGATAAAGGGCGAGAATGTCTCCTTCACTATCGCAGCAAACGGGCAGCCAGAGCAACGGTATAGGATTACAAATGCTTTCACCAGCCAAGAAATAGGACTATCGCAGTACACCTACCCTATCGCCAAGTTGATGGATAAATATGTGCACCTGCGACAACTACCTATCCCGCTCATAGACGGCGCTACCCCGACCCTGCTGATAGGCTCCGACCATGCAGAACTCATAGTCCCGATTGACCGGGTCCATACAGGACCCAGAGGCTGTCCTGCAGCAGTCGAGACCCGCCTAGGGTGGACCCTACAAGGCCCCCTCGCTAAATCTCTCAACCGAACAGCAGCCACTAGCTGCCTCCACTCCAGAACGACAGAAGAAGACACCGCTCTCCTGCAGCATGTCGAGAGGCTATGGACACTAGAGACAATGCCCTTTAAGAACGAAAAGAAAGATATTCGTTCTAAAGAAGACATTTACGCCATCAACCTACTCGAGCAGGGGACAAAGAGAGTCACAGTTGGCGGAGTGATGAGATACGCAACTCCACTCCTGAGGCGAGAGGGAATGCCCACCTTTCACGCAAAGAAAGACGTCACGGAGCGCTATCTATTGAACACGGAGCGGCGCCTAGCCAAAGACCCCGCTCAAGAGCGTGTGTACCGCGCTGAGATTGAGAAGCTAATCACAGCGGGACACGTGACAAAGATTGACATTAAAGAGGCCGATCAGACGACCGAATCATGGTACGTGCCGCATCACAAGGTCCACCACAACGGCAAGGATCGCATTGTGTTTAACTGCAGCTACCAGATCGGATCCCAAAATCTGAATAAAGAGCTCTTGCCCGGCCCCACACTCGGCCCCTCCCTACTAGGCGTGCTACTGCGCTTCCGCCAGGACAAGGTGGCTATCAGCGGGGATATCAAAGGGATGTTCCTGCAGGTGAGACTAGTAGAGGAGGACAAGCCCCTGCTGCGGTTCCTATGGAGAGAGAGGATCGGAGATGAGAACCCAGCCCTCTACCAGTGGGAAGTACTCCCCTTCGGAACCACATGCAGCCTGTGCTGTGCTACATTTGCACTACAGAAACACGTCGCAGAGGACCCAGCAGCAGATGAAGAGGTCCAACACAGTGTGAAGAACAGTTTCTACGTGGACAACTGTTTACAAAGCGTTTCGACTCAAGAAGAAGCCGAGGCTCTCCTAATCAAGCTACGCGCCTCCCTGATCAAAGGCGGCTTTGATCTCAGGCAGTGGGCCAGCAGTGACCCGCACGTATTGCGCAGCCTCTCCCCCGCGGACAAGGCTGCCAGCAGCGAGACCTGGATGGCGACCATCCCAGGAGAAGCCCAAGAAATGACACTAGGACTAGTCTGGCGCTTCAAAACAGACTCGCTCCACTATAGACACAAACCCCTGACAGAGCAGGGAAGGTCGACGGCGACACCGACCACCAGACGGAGTGTGTACAGAACACTCGCCAGACAATATGACCCGTTGGGATGTATTCTACCTTACACCACCAGGGCAAAGATGATTGTACGAGCACTATGGGACAAGGACCAGGGCTGGGACGACCCAATACCCGCACACCTTGCCTCGACATGGAGAGAGTGGGAGACGGAACTCCGCTCACTCCCAGGTGTCAATATACGCCGCAGCTACTTCCCATCCACAGTGAGGCCAGAGACATGCAAGATTGATCTACACATCTTCAGCGACGCCTCCGAAGTAGCCTATGGATCGGTGGCCTACTTGCGTGCCCAAGAGAAGGGAGGAAAGATACACACTGCTTTCATCCTGGCCCGCTCAAGAATAGCCCCACGAAAGCAACAATCTATCCCGCGTCTAGAGCTCTGCGCAGCCCTAGCAGGAGCGCATCTAGCCACGTTAATCCAACGTGAACTCACCATTCCGGTGCACAGAACAATCTTGTGGTCAGATTCCACGACAGTACTCACATGGATCAAGTCTGATTCATGCAGATACAAAGTCTTCGTGGGAGTCAGAGTCACCGAGATTCAAGAGTTAACAGAAGCAGCGAGCTGGCGGTATGTGGACACCAAACACAACCCAGCTGACGTCATCACCCGGGGAATGTCTCTGGATGACCTCACCCGTCGCAACATCTACAGTGACGGACCAGAATTCCTCAAGCTCCCGGAAGGAGAGTGGCCTATGCCCACCCCACGGGAAGCAAGTAACGAGGAGGCTGAGAACAAGAAACCTATGTTCTGTGGACTGAGCACAGTCGCCTCCACAGACCCCAACATAGATGACTGCATTACCCTAGAGAGTGCGCAGCAGAGAACATTCCTGTGGCACCACCCAGAGATTCAGTCCACCACTGACATGTCAGCAGCTGACTACGAAGAAGCAGAACTTCTTCTACTACAACGAGCCCAGAGAGACTCGTTCCCCGATGAGCTAGACTGTCTACAGGGAGGAAAGCCCGTCCCATCAGACAGCAGACTGCTCCACCTGGCACCCGAGAGTGACGCCCATAATCTCATCAGAGTGGGTGGTCGCCTGCGGAGAGCCCCCGATCTACCGGATGACATTAAGTACCCGATAGTCTTGAACAGCCGACACAAGGTCACAGAGCTGATCATAAAGAAATACGACGAGGATGTACACCACGCAGGAGCAGAGAGAGTCTTTGCGGAGATCAGACGTCGCTATTGGATACTTCAAGGAAGAAAAGCGGTGCGACGCTTCCAGCGAACCTGTCTAGACTGCCGCAAGTGGCGCGCGCAGCCCAGCATACCATGGATGGCTGACATACCTCCCTGTCGCCTCCGACTCGGCGACAAGCCATTCCACTCCACAGGCATGGACTGTTTTGGCCCGTTGTATATAAAGAAAGGAAGAGGAACCGAGAAGCGGTGGGGTATTGTATTCAAATGCATGACCACCAGAGCGATACATATCGAGCTCCTCCCGACCATGAGCACAGACTCATTCCTTATGGCCTTCCGAAGATTCACATCACGGAAAGGAAAACCGTCTACATTGTTGTCTGATCACGGGACAAACTTCAAAGGCGGAGAAAGAGAGCTGAGAGAGAGCTTCCAAGCTATGGGCCCAGAACTTAAGACCCACCTCGCTCCATCCCAGATTGACTTCCAGTTTAATCCCCCGAACGCACCCCACTTCGGTGGAACCTGGGAACGAGAAGTACGTTCTATAAAGACAGCCCTGTACGCCGTGCTTGGGGCCCAGACTGTGGCGGAAGAAGTCCTAATGACAGTCCTCACGGAGATCGAGGGAGTATTGAACTCAAAGCCCCTCGGTTACGTCTCCAGTGATGTAGCAGATGTCGACCCAGTCACCCCCAACACACTCTTAATGGGGCGGCTGGACCCTGCGCTACCCCAGACAATGTACAGGCCTGAAGAAGCGAACGGCCGAAGAATGTGGAGGTACAGTCAAGTACTAGCTGACAAGTTTTGGAGCAGCGTCCTACTCCACTACCTACCGTCTCTACAGACCCGCCAGAAGTGGGTAAAAGAGAGAGACAATTTGACAGAAGGAACAGTCGTCATGATTATCGACCAGTCACTACCCAGAGCTATGTGGCCGGCTGGCCGCGTAAGCAAAGTGATCACCGGTGCCGATGGCAAGGTCCGAGCAGCTGAAGTACTCGTCCAAGGGCGAACTTACACACGACCCGTGGCGAGGCTAATAGAACTGCCCCGACTCCCAGATACTATCGATGATGACCATGACCCCATGACTTTGTGAGTTGACTGACCCTTACAGCGGACCTTGAGTGGTAGACAGTGCGGTTAATCTGTCTCTGCTTAGCTAATTAGGTGGGACTAATTAGGGGGCGGCTGTTGTGAAGGATCAGATTAAACCGAATATATATATTTATTTATATATATATATTTAAATAGTATTTGTATATCGTTTGATATCCCCTGTATATTCCTTGTACAATATGCACTGAATATCCCTTTAGTCTACTAAACAGCCCATAATAGTTTCATTCTACCATTGGACGAGAACCTGGCGCCAGCAGCCATACCCCTAGGTTCAAGTTCAATCGTGCCGCCCAACATGTCGTGGCAAGCCCGGTTCCGCGTAGGAATACGTCTGGCGAAATACGAATGGTACTATTTGTTCACAGCGCATATATATATGGCGCAAGTAAAGTAGAACTTTCTTTTAGTCCAGTTCTTTACCCTCCAACCGAGTAACAGACGCGAAGCCTCACCCACGACGCACGTGTGGTGCAGTAAGGCCTACTTGGCCTCAGAATAGGCATTGAGATATCGTGTGGATTAATAGTTGAATTGTCATAGTTTGGCACTATACCGTCGAGTTGGACGTATTCTATTAAGCTAATAATAGTCTATTTATGTATGGTGCATCGTTCGGTTAGAGTTATAAAGTTATCAGTACCCCCATCGTTCCTGACGTTATCTGGAGTCTTAACCAGGCTGGGCAGACCACTAGTGGTGCTTGCATCCGAGGAGCTCCGGGCCAGGGCGACTGGACCTGTACATTGGATTACTCTACCCGGACGACGGCGAGCCTTCCACGGCTTGGATTATGCTTTGGGTGCTTTGATTATTCCATGGATAACGGCCAACACTGCGGAGTGTTGGAACTACCCCCCGGAGAGGACTCCAGGTGAGACGGCGCTCTACACCAGTGAGGTCGCCTCACGTCTCTCCGTTGTGGACCGGCAGCTACCGTCCACCAGAGGGTCCAGCTGTATTCATCTGCGGACCGAGGTTCTGTGGGCACCGTGTTCAAGACTTTGAATTCTCCCAAGAAATCGTCGGCCAGATGGGATACCGCCAGCGGCTTCTCTAACCCCCCCCCTCCTACTGTCTTACAACCAGCGGGACCCCCCCCCCCCCCCCTTAGTGTATCCAGCTATAATCATTTAAGTACCATCGCTATAGTTCCCTAAAGAACCGGGTTGTATACTTACTCCCTGCGTAACCAGAGATTGGACATTCAATGTTGATTTACCTACGAATACTCATTTGCCATACAAGTGCATTTCAAATCATAAGTGTAAACAAGTGAACGTTGTATATACCTTTTGCTATATTAAATATTCGATTTGTACATTTGTGTGGACTTCGTTTCATCAGGTGGGAAAGTGTTCATCATATTTATATCATGTACTGGATGGCCAGAAGTTAAAGTACAAGAGGTAGTGGTTTAATAATACCATACTTAACAATACAGTCAGGGAATTGTACCCCTCAGTTACAATAGCCGGGTTTATAGTACATTTTATACCAAAACTAGGCGAAAATAGATTTTTGTTATGACAGTAGACAGTATTTTCTGATGTATGGGCTGATAAGAGGACATAGCCACAATCCCCTCTGAAGAAAGTTTCGTTTTGAATGTATCAACAAAATGAAACCAGGTTATTGAATCTGGCATTATCCATGTTGGTGATGAGAGTCTTGGCGATACATGCAAATGTGAGCATATTTAATGGGGAAGTGCCTTATTTGCATAAATATAAACATAAAATTCAGTTATAAGACTTGCAATATATTTTTTCTTAGTTTATATGTACATAACAAACTGGGAAAGTTTCATATTGATATCTATTCAAATATTTTGTTTGCCTATTAGGGGGTACTGTCCAGGGGCGTAATTATGGGGGGGGGGGGGGCACGGGGGACATGTCCCCTGCATGTTTTCAGAAGGCAGTTATTGTCCCCTGCACTTTTTTACCGTCCAAAACAATGTTACATGATAATAAACGGTGACGCGACGCGGCACTATAGGACCACACGGAAAACGGCTGCTTGTTCCATCGCTGAGCTCAGGTCTCTGACGACCTGAGCCATTGTCATGCAAAGACAAGCAGCCAGGTGAGCACCCGGCGAGGGATGAGTCGCATTTTTGTACCAACCACAGCTGTCTTTGCATAACAACAGTCATGTCGTCAGGGACCTGCATTGCTTGGTGTCTGTGAATCTCTGTATATGATCTCGTTGTATTTAAAAGCCTCTAGGCTGTTGTTTTATACATTGTAGATTCTCTCTCTCTCTCTCTCTCTCTCTCTCTCTCAAAGCAGTAAGCACGTTCCGAGACTCGCGCAGCGTTATCTACGAAGGGGGGGAAACCCCCCCTTCACCCCCACCCCCGCGACCGTACAACTGTACGTAGCACCGGACGTAACAGCCACCCTCCCGCCCGGCAATGCCTTGGCTTTTACTGAAACGACGCCACTGCCACGCCCCCAAATGTGTCCCCTCCACCATTGAAAACAAAATTACGCCCTTGGTACTGTCTCACCTTAATCAAAATCTCTCCTCCCCTCTCTACTCTAGTTAGGCCTACACTTTACTGTACTGTAATCTACTCTACTCTAGTTAGGCCTACACATTACTGTACTGTAATCTACTCTACTCTAGTTAGGCCTACACATTACTGTACTGTAATCTACTCTACTCTAGTTAGGCCTACACATTACTGTACTGTACTGTAATCTACTCTAGTTAGGCCTACACATTACTGTACTGTAATCTACTCTGCTCTAGTTAGGCCTACACATTACTGTACTGTAATCTGCTATACTCTAGTTAGGCCTACACATTACACTGTACTGTAATCTACTCTACTCTAGTTAGACCTACACATTACTGTACTGTAATCTACTCTACTCTAGTTAGGCCTACACATTACTGTACTGTACTGTAATCTACTCTACTCTAGTTAGACCTACACATTACAGTTCAGATGAGGGGAATCATTCCTCAGCTGGAAAGATGTGGCAACTGCTGCACAGCATAACGTTACCCTTTCTGCAAGCCTGGTGTGTTTAAGCCAACAGTTAGGAACAAGCTCCTAAAACAAGCCTGGTGTGTTTAAGCCAACAGTTAGGAACAAGGTCCTAAAACAAGCCTGGTGTGTTTAAGCCAACAGTTAGGAACAAGCTCATAAAACAAGCCTGGTGTGTTTAAGCCAACAGTTAGGAACAAGCTCATAAAACAAGCCTGGTGTGTTTAAGCCAACAGTTAGGAACAAGGTCCTAAAACAAGCCTGGTGTGTTTAAGCCAACAGTTAGGAACAAGGTCCTAAAACAAGCCTGGTGTGTTTAAGCCAACAGTTAGGAACAAGGTCCTAAAACAAGCCTGGTGTGTTTAAGCCAACAGTTAGGAACAAGGTCCTAAAACAAGCCTGGTGTGTTTAAGCCAACAGTTAGGAACAAGGTCCTAAAACAAGCCTGGTGTGTTTAAGCCAACAGTTAGGAACAAGGTCCTAAAACAAGCCTTTTTAATTATTATGGCTGATCAGTGTACATATGTTTTCCAGATCACATCACAGATCAAAATACCCCACACTGAAAGGTAACACAAAAAATAAATAACAAAATACATTAAAAAAAAATCACAGAATGGGCCTTTCACCGATATATCTGTTGTGTTATATCTATATTATTTATATATCTGTTGTTGCAAGTATTGAGCCATGTAAATCATGTAGCAGGGACTCCCAGACACAAGCTTTTGATCAGGTAATATTTTGGTAACTTTGGTGCCAGTTGACTGAGGAGGTTAGGTTGGTCTGCCAGTGTTTATCAAGTTTCAAGGTTCAAGTTTGTTTATTATTTGTCACATATAAAATACATGTACTTTACGGTGAAATGCTTGGTTCTGTATGAGCCCCTGAGAGTGTGCTTCATACAGTAAAACAGTAAGTAAAAGAGGAATATACAATCTAAAGTACAACCTAAGTACAATGAGGTACAAATGCGGACAATGAGGTACAAACCTTAAGGTAAGGTGCAAATGCAAATGAGGTATGAATGTAGTGCAAATCTCTTTAATAGATAGATAAATATAATGTAGTGTTAAAGTGTCTAAAGTGAGTGTCAAGGTGAGTGTTTGTTTAAAGTGAGTGTGTGCATGTGGATGTGTGTGCAATGAGTGTAGATGATGGGTTGTTACATAGAGTCATTGAGCATCCTGATGGCCTGGGGATAGAAGCTCTCTCTGTACTGGCCATGAGTTCAAGTTTGTTCATTAATTGTCATAGTAAAATACAGAATACTTTATCATGAAATGCTTTTTTCTGTATGAGCCCCTGTGAGTGTGCTAGATAAAAATAGAGACTCCGGTAGCGCTTGCCTGACCGCAGCAGTTCAAAGAGGCAGTTGTTTGGGTGACTAGTCTTTGGTTGTTCTCTTAGCCTTGGCCCTGCAACGCTTGGTATAAAAGTCCTGGAGTGTGGGAAGCTCACCTCCAATTGTGCGTTCGGCTGAATGGGCCACTCTCTGTAGTCTGCTGTTTATCTAACGTCATTTACAGCAGACATTAAACAACCAACAAACCCTTCATCACGTTACCTTCCCTTCCACATCTATGTATGTTATTTTCACATTATACTCCAACAGTGAATATGAGTTAAAACAGTAAAGCAGCCTGTTACCTGGTTTGTTTTCCCTTTCCAGCCAGACACATAGGTTTGTGAGTGGGTGAGTGAGTGTATTGCCCTCTGCTGGATAAAAAAAAGTATATCATGTAAGTAGTGACATTCAGGTTATACATAGAATAGAATAGAATAGAAATACTTTTATTATCCAGAGGGAAATTTGACACTGCAAATCGCTCAACATTAAACATTTAGACAGAACAGGTCACAAATAAGAATAACAAAACTAATCAAATTGCCTAAGATAAGAATAGAATAAAATAGAATAAAAATGGAATAAGATATACAGTAATAAATACAGTAAAAATATACTGAAGTCTACAGTAGGTGTAATATTGCACAGTGCCGTTTCAAAAGTAAGAATCCAGGAAGATGGTAACTGGTGACATTCTGTTATGTCATTATGGTGACATAACATGGTGACATTCTGCCCTCTAGTGGTAAATGTGGAGAACACATCTGGAGGGTCAGGGTGTCAACATTGCACAGAATGAATGATGGATGATGAATGAATGAATGAATGAATGAATGAATGAATGAATGAATGTATGAATGAATGAATGAATGAATGAATGAATGAATGAAAACTTTATTTAACAGATTGCAGAATGGGTACAATACAGTACGGCTCAATACACACAATTGCAATTGGGGATGCAGAACAGAGAAAGACGTTTGTCTTGTTTACATCAGGGTCCCCCATTTTCAATTCATAGTGAATAGAAGAGCTGTGTTCAGCCATATAGTTATGATGAGAAAGGATTCATTTGGATTTAAGATGTCCCACCAAGGTCTACTCACATGGAGCAACATTAAACGTTATGCTTTAATCTCTCTTGCAGCAGGGAGCACCCCTAAGAGTAGAACCACACCACCAAGAATAACTATTACTAACTCTTATTATTATTATTGTATTATGCACATCGTTGCGGGCGAGACCCCCCGCATTTCACTGTATACCTGTATGCCGTGACAAATAAAACTCTTGTATCTTGTTAATGGTATGTTCTGATGGGCGGAGTCAACAGTATACAGTATAAGGAGCTCCTCTGTCAGAACAAGGTTGTCTGAGTCAAAGCTCTGTGTTGTTTTGTCACCAGTATACAGTATAAGGAGTTGGCCAATCAGAAGCCCTCCTGTGGTTTAAAACCATGTGGCACTTCCTGTTTCTTCCTTTTGTCTCTGGGTTGCTGTTGGTCTGATGTGTTTGTGTAACTCAGTTAGCCAACTCCGTAATTGTGTTAGTGTGTGTTGGGAATTGGAGCAGGTAAGGTCAATTTTGTGATACACAGGGTAGTATATTGTCTAATAATAATAATAATAGATATTTGTAGTGCACTTTTTGTTCACTAGGATCATGCAGGGTTAAAACATAGTATTTTTTTTTGTTATTAATAAAAATAAAATAAAAATAGAACATTAATTATTTTAAGTTAATTAAAAACATAGTATAAACAGATAATTAAAAACATAGTATAAACAGATAATTAAAAACAACAGCACAAGAAAAAGCTAGCAATAAAAGTCCTAGACACACTAGGTCAGGAGTGAATGTGAGTGTATGTTTTGGTAGTTAGTGTAGGTAGTCAGGAGTAGGTTTTTAGTAGACTTTGGTGTTATTGTATAGTTAAGTCTATTCCCTACTGAGTTAGTTTCCAAAATACACCTTTTCCATTGTTGTGTATTTAGTCTGTCTTTGGTTTATTGTAAACACTGTAAATAGCATTGTTGTGTATTTAGTCAGTCTTTGGTTTATTGTAAACACTGTAAATATCATTGTTGTATATTTAGTCTCTTTGGTTTATTGTAAACACTGCAAATATTGTGTATTTACAGTCCATCTTTGGTTTATTGTACACACTGAAAATATCATTGTTGTGTATTTAGTCTGTGTCTTTGGTAAACACTGTAAATATCAATTGCACAATATCTAAATTTTTCCATCTCATTTGTTGTTGACCTTGGTTTAGTTTTCCTTTGGTTAATTTATCTCAGGTTACAATAGAATCATTTTTTTATGTTAGTTACACCTTCCCCTTGACTTACTGGGGTTGTAACATTACTGATGGTAGATTCAGAGATGGTCGAGATGTGAAATGCCCAGAGATGGTGTCCCCGCCCTCTGGAGCCACATACCCCTTCTGGTCTGGAATCAGATCCTACAGCAGAATTCTCCCTTACCCTGTCTCCAAAATGCTGAGGAGTAGAACTTACCATAATGTGACATATGAGGAGGATAATAGTTTAGTAAGCGACATGTTGGATGTATCCGAAGTGGTACATAGTTTGCTCTTAGTTTAGCGTATATATAATTGGATAGCTGCAATATTTTTATAATCCTGATTTGTATCAGGGATGCCCATGTTTTACAACCTGAGATAGACCGGGTTGGTTTTATTTTCCATTGGGCCTATCTATGTAATGTAATGGTACAGGAAGGGAAACTTCCTCCCACCTGGGACACCCTGCACTGTAAATTAATCATGTGCGCCCTCTGCCTGTCAGCTGGTGAATGAATAGCCATCACCTGCTGCAGGACCTCCTACAGGATGGATAGTTTCTTTATTAGTTGTCATACAGAAGTACAGAATACTTTTATACAAAATGCTTCTTTTTGTTACGCTCCAGAGACTGTGCTAGACAAAAATAGATAAGTATAAAATAAAATAAGTACAGCAAGTATAAAATAGAAGTCACGTACATAGACACAAGTGTTCAGTATGTACATATGTACAATGTTCAATGCAGAGTAGAAGTAACTGAGTTACCATACAATATACTATACAATGTACAATATACAATATACTATATAGTGCAAAGGAGAAATGTGCTGAGGTACAATTTACAGTAAGGTGTAATGAGGTATGGGTTGTAGTGCAAATTCTTTACCGATAAATATAAAGTGTGTTTAGGTGTTCTAAAGTGTGTAAAGTGGGTGCTGCAGTGAGTTGTTTGTTTAAAGTGAGTGTGTGCGTGTGGATGTGTGTGCTGTGAGTGCATTTGATGGTTGTTACATAGTGTTATTGTTCGTTGAGCATCCTGATGGGGATAGGAGCTTCTTCTGAGTCTTTCTTTCTGTGCTTGCCATGAGACTCCGGTATCGCTTGCCTGACCGCAGCAGTTCAAAGAGGCAGTTGTTTGGGTGGCTGGAGTCTTTGATAATTCTCTTAGCCTTCCCCCTGCACCGCTTGTTGTAAATGTTCTGGAGAGTGGGAAGCCCCCCTCCAATTGTGCGTTCGGCTGAACGGGCCACTCTCCGTAGTCTGCTACGGTCTTGTGCGGTGCTATTCCCAAACCAGGAGGTGATATTGCCAGTCAGGATGCTCCCTATTGTACATGAGTAGAAGTTCTTAAGGATCTTCTGACTGACTTGGAACTTCCTTAGGCGCCTGAGGAAGTAGAGGCGTTGCCGTGCCTTCTTCACAACACTGTCAATGTGTGTGGTCCATGTCAAGTCCTCGGATATGTGGACTCCGAGGTACTTACAGCTTTTTAGAATGTATATACATTCCGAAAACGTGAGATTCTTGTTTTCCTAGGCTCCTCAACCGTAGTAGTGTGCACATACATTAAATAAATAATATACATAAAATACATTATAAACATACAAATACAATACATTGCAATACAACAAATATACTTAAGATAATCCTATACTACTGGTACAATATTACTTTAACAACATTTTGTACGTGACCATGATGGTTCAGAGTCTCTCAGTCAGTAGCCTGTTGGCCCGGTGGAAGTAGCTGTTCAACGTTCTTTTGGAGGTGGATCTGAGACTCCGGTACCGTCTGCCAGACGGCATGCGCTCAAACAGTTTGTGGTTGGGGTGGCTGGGGTCTTTCAGAATGCTGTGTGCCTTGCTGACGCTCGGTGAAGATACTGACTATGGTGGGTAGCTTGCTTCCACAGATCTTCTCGGCCGTTCGCACTACTCTCTCCAGTGCTCTGCGGTCGCTTTGGTTGGCATTTCCAAACCATGCAGTGGTGGATCCTGTCAGTACGCTCTCTGTGGTGCCTCTGTAGAAGGCCCTGAGGACCTGTGGCCCCATGCCAAATTGTTTAAGTCGCCTGAGGTGGTAGAGGCGTTGTTGGGCCTTCTTCACCACGTGGCCAGTGTGCACTCCCCAGTCCAGCTTCTCGGTGATGTGGACCCTGAGGAACTTGAAGCTGGCGACCCTCTCCACTGCGACCCTGTTGATGTGGATGGGGTCGTGTCCCTCTCCTCCCCACCTGTAGTCGATGATCAGCTCCTTGGTCTTGTCGACGTTGAGAGTGAGGTTGTTTTCCTGGCACCACTTTTCCAGGTTTACAACATTTACATTTACATTTAGTCATTTAGCTGACGCTTTTATCCAAAGCGACTTACAAGTTCTGTGCGACAAGACAGCAAGAAGGGTATAACTCTATCAGCTGTGTAACAATGTTCATCAAAGTGTTGCGTGTTACAGTGTTAGTTTATTAGGACAAGTGCATGACAGTAAGGTTAGTCGGGGTTAGATTTTTTTTCTTTTTTTTTTATCATTTCAGATAATGGTTGAAGAAGTGAGTCTTTAGTCGACGGCGAAAGATTGGACGGGATTCGGCTGTCCTAACTGGGATGGGTAGTTCATTCCACCATTGTGGGGCAAGGACTGAGAATAGGCGGCTTCTCTTTGATGACCCTCCGGGAGCTTGGATAGGAGTAGATCTGAGGCGGCCAGAAGATGCAGAGCCTAGGGGTCTTGAGGGTGTGTAGTTAGAGACCATTGACCGGAGGTAGGCGGGAGCGGTTCCCTTTGCCGCACGGTATGCTAGGTCGAGGGCCTTGAAGCGGATACGTGCAGCAATGGGGAGCCAGTGCAGGTCCCTAAGAAGTGGGGTGACATGGGCCGACTTCGGTAGGTTTGAGATCAGGGGGGCCGCTGCGTTTTGAATGAGTTGAAGAGGCTTGGTGGCAGTGGCCGGGAGGCCAGCTAGCAGTGCGTTGCAGTAGTCGAGGCGGGAGATGACTGTTGATTGGACGAGGAGTTGGGTGGCTTCTTTTGTCAGGAATGGGCGTATCCTTCTGACGTTGCTCAGGAGGAATCTGCAGGTTCTGGTTGTCGCTGCGATGTGAGCAGAGAAGTTCAACTGGTCGTCGAGGACAACACCAAGGTTCTTGGCGGTCGGGGACGCGGTCACAGCTGCATTCTCGACTGTGATGGAGAGGTCGGTCAGGGGGGAGGATTTGGCCGGCAGGTGGAGCAATTCTGTTTTGCTTAGGTTCAGTTTGAGGTGGTTGGTCGTCATCCAGGCGGAGATGTCGGACAGACAGGCCGAGATCCGCTCAGAGACGTGGATATCTGAGGGAGGGAAGGAGAGGAAGAGTTGAGTATCATCGGCATAACAATGATATGAGAAGCCATGAGACGTGATAATGTTACCCAGTGATTTAGTGTAGAGGGAGAAGGGAAGGGGTCCTAGGACCGAGCCCTGGGGGACACCCGTCCGGAGGGGGCGGGTGGCCGACAGAGTCCCTCTCCATGACACTTGGTAGGAGCGGTCATTGAGGTATGATGTCAGCCATGTCAGCGCAGATCCAGCCACTCCCATTCCTGCGAGGGCCGCGAGGAGGATCTGATGGTTGACTGTGTCGAAGGCTGCAGATAGATCTAGGAGAATCAGGACAGAGGAGAGGCCTTTCGCTTTTGCTAAGTGAAGTGCCTCTGTGACCGCAATGAGGGCCGTTTCTGTGGAGTGGCCAGTCCGGAAGCCAGACTGATTGGGGTCTAGGAGGTCATTCTGTAAGAGATAAGCAGTAAGTTGGTTGGATACAGCACGTTCAAGTGTTTTAGAAAGGAAGGAGAGAAGAGAGACAGGACGATAGTTGGCTATGACGGTGGGGTTCAGGGTTGGTTTTTTTATGAGGGGCGTGACTCTGGCTTGTTTTAGGGAGGTGGGGACCACCCCCGAGTTGAGTGTTGCAGTTAGGAATGGGAGGATGTCCGGTGCTATGGTCTGGAGGAGTGGGGAGGGTAGCTGGTCCAGCTGGCATGTAGTCGGACGGTTCGACGTTACCAGTGTCAGGGTCTCGGCTTCTGTAATGGGAGAGAAAGATGACAGAGTGAAGGATGAGGTTCTCGATTCAGCGTTTGGAATGGGTGGGGGTTGGGAGAAGGAGCTGCGGATGTTCTCCACTTTTTCCTCAAAGAAGATCGCAAAGTCTTCGGCAGAAAAAGATGAGGGAGGAGGAGGTGGGGGGGGGGGGAGTGAGGAGGGAGGACATGGTAGCATGCAGTTTGCGAAGATTCTTGGCAGAGGCCTCGATCCTATGGTGAAAGAAAGAAGCTTTGGCATTAGTAACCTCACTCCTGCAGGCTGTCTCATCGCCGTTGGTGATCAAGCCAACGACCGTCGTATCGTCTGCAAACTTGATCACCAGGTTGGAGCTGTGTGTGGCTACACAGTCGTGCGTGTACAGGGAGTAGAGGAGGGGGCTCAGGACGCAGCCCTGAGGGGCTCCTGTGTTGAGGGTCAGGGGGTCAGAGATGTTGGAGCCCATCCTCACCACCTGGCGCCGATCCGACAGGAAGTCCAGGATCCAGCTGCACAGGTTGGGGTTGAGGCCCAGGTCCCTGAGCTTGGTGTCTAGTATGGAGGGGACTATGGTGTTGAAAGCTGAACTGAAGTCTATGAACAGCTTTCTCACATAGGTGTTGGGTTTGTCCAGGTGCATGAGGGTGTGGTGGAGGGCAGTGTTTATTGCGTCGTCTGTGGAACGGTACACAGTGTATCCTAACCTTAACCACTCCCATAACCCTATCCCTAACACTCTCATAACCCTATCCCTAACCACTCCCTAAAATGTTTAAATACATGTAAACATGTACTGGGCTTGCAGGCCCCACGGGTGCATTTAGTCTCCTGATGCTGAAATCTGAATAAAGTCACTTCAAAGTAACAAGAATGAAACAAAAGATTAGCAAAGCTCGAGATTCTGATCATAATGACTCCTCACTCTGTTCTCTCTCCGCTGAGACAAAGAACTGGCCCAGATGAAAGGAATACAGGCCATCCTTGGAGGTGCCAGTCATTCCCTGTAAATCTATCAATGTTGTTTTCTCTACCAGACTCCATCTTCTTCAGGCGTCTCAGGTCAGGTTGCCTTGGTAACCTGACCTCGGGCCCTAGCCTTGCGTAGGAGGGAGAGAGTTCAGAGCTTCAAACACCACAAAACATCTGCTACAGACACCAATCTAAAGGCGTCCTGACATAACTGACTATCCTGCTATAATCACAGAGAAAAACCACACAATTCTTCACTTTCCATCTAACTGGAACTACACGATTAGTACCTATATATTCAAGGACTGCTCAATGACGAGAATACAAATGTATATTTATTGTTTAATGTCTATTCACTATAAACAGAATGTGAAATATATTGTAACAATATAATAGATTTACTGTATGGTAAGATAGAGCCATTAAAAGATATATATCTTGAATGCATAAACATGTTACTTCAGAGTTACTTTGAGAGGATTATGTGCTCCAATATATTCCACTCAGCACTATTAATCCATTATGCAGAGACATATCATCATTGTAAATACATCACATATAAACATAACACTGCCTTCATGGCACAATCTTGATGTAACTAAGACATTCTCTGAAAAGAATTTCTTGCATGGATTACTAGATTACAACAACAATACAATACGTTCTCTTTCCTGGTTGTTAACCAAGGTGAAAATAGTGGAGCTAAAGCCTGGTCTGGTTCAACAAGGAAATAAATTATCATTATACTTAATCATGTATAAAATGTTTCAATCATGCAAGTCTTGATCACCAGGTGGGGCTGATATTTCAATCTATTTCACTTCCTGTATAAAAATATGTCATTCTTGTGTTGTATGCATGCTTGAGGAAGACCGGAAAGGTCGAAACGTCGCATCTACTGCCTTTTTTGTCTATTAAAACACCTTGGAACTACAAGTGAGTTGCGAGCCCCGCTTTGTCTTTTGATTGAGTAGGACACCATGACTCAACGAGGCCTTCTGATAGCAGGTGGTCCGGTCCTGTTAAATGTGTGCTTCAGTGTTTTAGCCTGTATGAAACTCTTATTGAGTGGTCATAATTTGTAAAATAGTTAAGCTTTTGCTCAATAATGCTTTGGAACAGGAGATTTTTGAAATATCAAGTCAAGATCAGTGGAGGCTTGAACATTTTTCTAGGTGGAGCTGTGCCATATTCACTTAGTTTCAGTAACTACAGTATATAACCAGACCATATATAATCCAGTTTGAACAGGCTGACTCTAGAGCTATGTGGCAGGGGCTCAAAACGATGACAGACTACAAAGGCGCCTCCCTCAAACTGAACAGTGACATCTCCTTAGCAAATGACCTCAATACCTTCTATGCGAGGTTTGATGCTGGTAATAACAACACCAGCCCACAAGCCACGGCAATGGGGGGGGGGGGGGTCGGCTGCTGATGGAGACGCAGTGTTCAGGGTAACAGAGCATGAGGTGAGGCGGACCTTTAAAAAAGTGAATATCAGGAAGGCAGCAGGTCCGGACGGCATCCCCGGCCGCGTCCTAAAAGTCTGTGCCGACCAACTGGCCCCAGTATTCACTGACATATTTAACCTGTCCTTAGAACAGGCTGTCATCCCCACCTGCCTGAAGAAGTCCACTATTATCCCTGTACCCAAAAAAATCCAAGCCTGCTTGCCTCAACGACTACCGCCCTGTAGCTCTCACCTCCATAGCCATGAAGTGCTTTGAGAAGCTAGTAAAGGGCTACATCTGCTCCTCCCTCCCCATCAACATGGACCCCCTGCAATTTGCATACCGCCCCAACAGGTCCACGGAGGACGCCATAGCCCATGTGCTGCACACAGCAGCATCACACCTGGACAAGAGGCAGGGGAACTATGTGAGAATGCTATTCATCGACTACAGCTCGGCATTCAATACCATAGTCCCCTCCATACTCATAGCCAAGCTCAGGGACCTGGGCTTGAACTATGACCTCTGCCAGTGGGTCTTGGACTTCCTGACTGGCAGACCCCAGGTGGTGAGAGCAGGCAACTGCACCTCCTCATCCATCACCCTCAACATAGGGGCCCCCCAGGGCTGTGTTCTGAGTCCCCTCCTCTACTCCCTGTACACACACGACTGTGTGGCTCAGCGGAGTAGCAATACAATCATCAAATTTGCTGACGACACAGTGGTGGTGGGCCTGATCTCTGCCAACGACGAGAGGGCCTACCTGGAAGAGGTCAAGGTCCTGGCGGGATGGTGCCAGGAAAACAGCCTCTCCCTGAATGTCAGCAAAACAAAGGAGATGATTGTGGACTTCAGGAGGTCGGGGGTCAAGGACTACAGCCCCCTCAGCATCGACGGGGCACCGGTTGAGAGAGTCAACAGCTTTAAGTACCTCGGAGCCTACATATCCGAGGACTTGACATGGACCACACACATTGACAGTGTTGTGAAGAAGGCACGACAACGCCTTTACTTCCTCAGGCGCCTAAGGAAGTTCCAAGTCAGTCAGAAGATCCTTAAGAACTTCTACTCATGTACAATAGAGAGCATCTTGACTGGCAACATCACCTCCTGGTTTGGGAATAGCACTGCACAAGACCGAAGCAGACTACAAAGAGTGACACGTTCAGCCGAACGCACAATTGGAGGGGGGCTCCCCACCCTCCAGAACATTTACAACAAGCGTTGCAAGGGCAAGGCTAAGAAAATCATTAAAGACTCCAGTCACCCGAACAACTGCCTCTTTGAACTGCTGCGGTCAGGCAAGCGATACCGGAGTCTCAAGGCGAGCACAGAAAGACTCAGAAGAAGCTTCTATCCCCAGGCCATCAGGCTGCTAAACGAACAATGAACACTACACAACAACAACCACCAAACGCACATAGCACACACATCCACACGCACACACTCACTTTAAACAAACACACTGTAGCACCCACTCCACACACTTTATAGCACACACCCACTTTAAACAAACACACTGTAGCACCCACTCCCCACACTTTATATTTATTGATGAAGGATTGCACTACAACTCGTACACCTTACTGTAAAATGTACCTCATCCCATTTCTGCTTTGCACTATATAGTACTGTACATTAGTACACTGCATAGTATTGTATATTATATGGTAACTCAGAACATTGTACATATGTCTATACCGAACACTGTGACCTCATTTTCTTCTTCTAAATTACATGCTATACTATGTTATTTGATACTATCTTGTCTAGCACAGTCTCTGGAGCGTAACAGTAAGAAGCATTTTGTATGAAAGTATTCTGTACTTCTGTATGACAACTATTAAAGAAACTTGACCTGCAAACTGATAAGAGGTGAAAAAGGTGACATGTTTGTAAACCAAACCCCTGTAGGGGTTTGTGGGCATTGGCCCCCAGAAGAAAATCATTGTGATTTTAACATGTAAACGAAGCACTCGGTAGAAAATAAAGGGAAAAGACAACCTGTATCCGGGTCCGACAGCACTACAATTACATTTTCATATCATTTTTTTTTATCCACTTTTTCTCCCATTTTCTATATTTTCTCCCATCCCAATTTCGTATCATCCAATTCAACCCTCCCCTGTCACGAACGCTGTTTCTTGCCTCCCACAAGCCGGCTGCAATGTGGACTAAGTCATACATAGCACAAGTCCCCTCCGGTACTTGAGGTAACAGCAGTCGCATCTTTTCACCTGCGCAGCTCGATCTCTCAGTGGCGAGGAGTAACGCGTGGGAGGCTCACGCTGCCCCCGACACTTCCTGATTCTACTGCGCAGGCGCACCAACCGACCTGTAGGAGTCGCTGTCCACAACGCCCGATCCCCACCCATCAGTTTCCCACCCCCTAATACGGCCAATGTGTATTAGTACGGACGACCAGCTAAACTGAAAGCAAATGTGGAGCGCTGGGCTCGAACAGGCGAGCCCAGCGTCTCCAGATTTCGTGGCGAGCGCCTTGCCCACTACGCCATGTAGCCGCCCTTACATTTTCATATCATAATATCATAACGCAGAGACTCACTTTTTTGCTGCCGGTAGAACATCGCCGTATGAATTGGAAGAGCCGTCGCGTGTCGCACTAACCCTTCCAGAAGCTTTGTGGTTTGGACTTGAACTTTCCAAAAATGTATCTCCATAAATCCATTTAGTTTGGATAGTATTGTAATATTGTGATATTGGATATATATAGCTTTATACATTTCAACATTTGATTGCTGCATTCATTCTCATTTAATTCATTGTGTTCATCATTGTAGTCATCACGTCAGTCCCCGCTCCATAACACACTGACTCTGCTTGGGGCGCTAAATGAATCGCCCTTTAGGCATCATATTTAAAGATGCTGATTGGCTAAATTTACGTTACTAGGTGCATTTATTTTGCTATGTAATTTTTCAATTGGCTGCGTTGCACTGACTGGGACGATGTTTCTAACGTCCCAGAAGAGAGGGAACAGGAAGCACAAACAATGATTTATATTGTATATATTACACGTTATTGTGCATGTTAAAACACAAACATACTTAAAATGAGTCATTATTATTTATTTAAAAAAAAATATATATATTTTTAGCAGTCGAAATCTACTATTATAGAAAAATCCCAAACCACTTTCCACCAGGGGGGGGGGGCGGTGCCCTAGCGCCCTCTATGGACCAACAGCTGCCACTGGTCAAGATGATACGCTGACCAGTTTGCTCCGCTGTCTGACTGAGGATGAGAAACACTGTTTTCTTGTTATGCAAAATTTTTTATATAAATTAACAGTTTATGAGTAATACAAACGTTTTGCATTGCGTGTAAACAATTTATATAGTTTCACGATGTAGAATAATTGTTTTTGCTGTTGGTCGCTTATTTCACAGCATATTGAATACCATTGATCCTAATTAATTTAATTTCAAACCTTTATTTTAACTAGAAAAAAGTTAAGATTGCACTAATTTGCAGCGATGTCAGGTATAACAAGAAATATTTTAAATAAATATTTAAATGATGATCTTCATACACGGGAGCAGATATTGTCTCTTTACCTACCTAGGAGCCACCCCTCTAAACCACATGCAGTATTTCCTAGTGAGTCCTGTTACAAAGCTTACAGATGTCAAAGAATAGTTGGGAGGGGCGCAATCTTTCAAAACAAAAAAATGCATTGTTGCATCTATATTT
The DNA here is from genome assembly GCF_963971535.1 of Notolepis coatsorum. NCBI lineage: Eukaryota > Metazoa > Chordata > Actinopteri > Aulopiformes > Paralepididae > Notolepis > Notolepis coatsorum. The sequence continues at coordinate 32,270 of NW_028170374.1, forward strand.
AGCACATATTTGATAATAATAAAATACAATTACCAGCAGCCAGAAAATGGCAGGTGCTCAAGCACCACTTGGGCCTTATGTGCGTCTGGTTACAGGCAGCCATGTTGGAAGAGAGACAACTAGTGTTGGAAGAGAGGATTAGAGAGCAAGGCCTCTATTAAAAGCATGAAACTGGTGTTTGAAGATGAATGTCAGAAGTTCTTCTGATGCAGATCACATTAGTTGGATTGCTGTCCAGGATGAATGTGTTGTTAATCTCTTAAGTAGGGTGGCCAAACGTCCCAATTTGTGCGGGACAGTCCCGCATTTCAGCCCTCTGTCCCGCATGCCGCAAGAGAAGAACATTGTCCCGCATTTCAACAAGTGTCCCGCAATTCAATAAACAATTATTATTATTATTATTATTATTATTATTATTATTATTATTATTATTATTAATAATTATTGTTTTTGTCCTCTCATTAATCCCCAAAACATGCACTAATGCACGCACCGCAAGTACTACATACGTAACGTTATGTAACATAGCCTATAGTCTAACCAGCACAAGCGCATTATATATACCTGGCACGAGCTGTTTATTTCCGGTTGCTCAAGTTGCGCTGCAATAAACAGCTCGCGCCAGGTAGTCTATATATGCAAGCTGTTATTGGCTATTGATTATTGGTTATTGGGGGATGACGTGACTGTATGCGAGGAAAACTTTTTTTAAATTTTTTTTAACAGATACAGATATTTTCCGATATCACATTTTAATGCCAATATCGACCGATAATATCGGTAGGCCGATAATATCGGACATCCCTATTTACAATAGGTTAAAGTGTTATTAGTGAACTATTAGTTTGGAAAATGTATTCATAAACGAGCAAATATCCGCCATTTTGTTTGTAGTCATATTAGAGGAGGACACCCAGGTGATTTTAACAGTGAGTGAAGGAGAGAGAATTCAGTCAGGAAGATACCCATGTGGAGTCTGTGGAAGAGGAGTGGGCGTAAACTCTGTGCTGTGTAGAGAATGTGACAAATGGTGTCACCAAAGATGTTCAGGTTTGGAAAATCTGAGGGGAGTGAGGGATTTTAGATGCCCCCCGTGTCAGAGGGAAGAGGAGGAGGTGGTTGGAGATGGTGGTCTAGTGGTGGGAGGGGAGGTGCTGGAGGAGGTGAAGCAGTTTCGCTATGGGAGATGTGATGGACTACTATGTTACCCATTCTGCAATCTGTTAAACAAAGTTTTCATTCATTCATTCAACCAAACCACAAAAACAAAACAACTGGATGAATGAATGAAAACTTTGTTTAACAGATTGCAGAATGGGTACAATACAGTACGGCTCAATACACACAATTGTTAAGGGGATGCAGACCAGAGAAAGACGTTTGTCTCGTTTACATCAGGGTCCCCCATTTTCAATTCATAGTGACATTTATGACATACACAACATACATGACATCATGACATTTATGGCATAGGGACATACAGGTATATAGTACTGTTACATTTGTGACATACAATATGCAAATATACAGTACCGTTACCCAGAGATCCTAACAGAAAATATATACATATGACGGGAGGAGACTGTACATTATGAGGGGGGGTGGGGGGGGTTTGGACATTTACGGTGCCCAGTTTCTAATTGCAGCCTCCCGTAGGTGCTCTTTAAGAGCGGTTTTGAATGTGGGCAGGGGTAAAGTGGGTTTTAGGAGTGAGGTTAAGCAGTAGTCTGACCAGTTTGTTTTGTGATGTTTGTAATCTTGTTTTTAGTGCCTTTGAGGTGCTTTGGTACCATGAGGTGCAGGCATAGTCGTGGGTACCCTTGAATGAGTGCTCCTGCCAGAGTCTTCAGGGTATTCTTGTTTACCAGAGAGGAGATCCGGTTGACTTTTTTGATACCCTGGGGAGGGTGGTAATAGTTATGTGTTCTGACAGGTATCAGTCCTATGGTAATAGTTATGTGTTCTGACAGGTATCAGTCCTATGGTAATAGTTATGTGTTCTGACAGGTATCAGTCCTATGGTGATAGTCATGTGTTCTTACCGGTATAACTATGGTAGTATGTGTTCTGACGGAAATGTGGCTGTTGCACTTGCTGCTTGGCCCCTGGTATATTTTGTATAGCTATATTTGCTATTTATGTTTGGCACCCCTTTGTTGAAATTAATCCAATCCAGTTACTCCTTTAAGTTCAAGATTTTTAAGTTTCCAAGTTATGTTTTAATAAACATCTTTGGACCAATGTGTCCCTAAACTTACTAATTGGTGTCGTTGCATGATTTTTGCCATTTTGTTATTGTGAAATTGGTATTAAATTTAATTTTGAGTGGCATTAAAAAGTCTTAAATCTGACTGGGCTAAACCTGCAGATACCCTGGATAGTGGATAGGGAGGTGGAGAGGAGGAACAGAGTGATAGGGAGGTGGAGAGGAGGAACAGAGTGATAGGGAGGTGGAGAGGGAGAGGAGGAACAGAGTGACAGGGAGGTGGAGAGGGAGAGGAGGAACAGAGTGACAGGGAGGTGGAGAGGGAGAGGAGGAACAGAGTGACAGGGAGGTGGAGAGGGAGAGGAGGAACAGAGTGATAGGGAGGTGGAGAGGGAGAGGAGGAACAGAGTGATAGGGAGGTGGAGAGGGAAAGGGAACAGAGCGATATGGAGGTGGAGAGGGAGAGGAGGAACAGAGTGACAGGGAGGTGGAGAGGGAAAGGGAACAGAGTGACAGGGAGGTGGAGAGGGAAAGGGAACAGAGCGATAGGGAGGTGGAGAGGGAAAGGGAACAGAGCGATAGGGAGGTGGAGAGGGAGAGGAGGAACAGAGTGATAGGGAGGTGAAGAGGGAGAGGAGGAACAGAGTGATAGGGAGGTGGAGAGGGAAAGGGAACAGAGTGATAGGGAGGTGGAGAGGGAGAGGAGGAACAGAGCGATAGGGAGGTGGAGAGGTAAGGTAAGGTACATTTTATTTGTATAGCGCTTTTCCAGATTAAAATCACAAAGTGCTTTACAGGCAGTAAAAGGTTAATCAGAATAGAATAATCACACATGTTACATCACATACAAGATTGTAGAATACTTCAAAAATAAATTAATTAAAATATAATCACATATACACACATGTTATACCACATACATGATCAATTAAAAGCCTGACTGTATAAGAAGGTTTTTAGACCTTGTTTAAAAGACTCCACACTAATAGCAGACCTGATTTCATAAGGTAGCTGATTCCATAGCTTGGGTGCTACGACTGAAAAAGCCCGGTCACCCTTGGTTTTTAGTTTGGTCCAGGGGACGACGAGCTCTCCTTGGTCGGAGGAGCGGAGAGCCCTATTTGGGCAGTAAGGGGTTATAAGCTCAGCAATGTAGCTTGGGGCTTCACCCTTTAAAGCCTTGTAGGTGGTGAGCGCAATTTTAAAATCAATCCTGTATTTTACAGGTAGCCAATGTAGCGTGGCTAATACAGGGGTAATGTGTTCTCTGCGTTTGGTTCTGGTTAACAATCTGGCGGCCGCATTCTGAATGATTTGAAGTTTAGCCAAAGCTGCTTTGTCAAGGCAAGTGAACAGAGAATTACAGTAGTCAATTCGTGAAGAAATAAAAACATGGATAACCTGTTCAAGACAGTGATATGGGATATTGGGGCGTAATTTTGCAATATTTCTTAGTTGGAAAAAACAAGACCGGGTTAGTGACTTTAAGTGGTCATTAAAATTTAGAAACTGATCAAAGATGACCCCCAGATTTCTTGAGCTTGGCTTCAGGTAAGCGGCTAGTGGACCAAGTGCAGTTACAACATCAGCTTTTTGTGTGTCTGGCCCGAAGTATAGTAACTCTGTTTTTCCCTTATTCAGCTGTAAGAAATTACTATCCATCCATGAATTGATCTTGGATAAACAATCAACAAGAGCTGACTGTCGTCAGCATAAAAATTATAGCAAATGTCTTTAAATGAGCTGATAAGCTGTCCAAGGGGTAGCATATGGAAAACAACAGAGGGAGAGGAGGAACAGAGTGATAGGGAGGTGGAGAGGGAGAGGAGGAACAGAGCGATATGGAGGTGGAGAGGGAGAACAGAGTGATAGGGAGGTGGAGAAGGAGAGGAGGAACAGAGTAATATGGAGGTGGAGAGGGAGAGGAAGAACAGAGAGGTGGAGAGGTAGAAGAGGAACAGAGTGATAGGGAGGTGGAGAGGGAGAGGAACAGAGTGATAGAGGGAGAGATGGAACAGAGGTGGAGAGGGAGATGAGGAAAAGAGTGATAGGGAGGTGGAGAGGAAGAGGAACAGAGTGATAGGGAGGTGGAGAGGAAGAGGAAGAGAGTGATAGGGAGGTGGAGAGGGAGAGGAGGAAGAGATCGATAGGGAGGTGGAGAGGGAGAGGAGGAAGAGAGCGATAGGGAGGTGGAGAGAAGGAAGATAGTGATAGGGAGGTGGAGAGGAGGAAGTGATAGGGAGGTGGAGAGGGAGAGGAGGAAGAGTGATAGGGAGGTGGAGAGAAGGAAGATAGTGATAGGGAGGTGGAGAGGAGGAAGTGATAGGGAGGTGGAGAGGGAGAGTGATAGGGAGGTGGAGAGAAGGAAGATAGTGATAGGGAGGTGGAGAGGAGGAAGTGATAGGGAGGTGGAGGAACAGAGTGATAGGGAGGTGGAGAGGAGGAAGAGTTATATGGAGGTGGAGAGGGAGAGGAGGAAGATAGTGATAGGGAGGTGGAGATGGAGAGAAGGAAGATAGTGATAGGGAGGTGGAGAGGAGGAATAGAGCGATAGGGAGGTGGAGGAAGAGAGCGATAGGGGGGTGGAGAGGAGGAAGAGTTATATGGAGGTGGAGAGGGAGAGGAGGAAGAGTGATAGGGAGGTGGAGATGGAGAGGAGGAAGAGAGCGATAGGGAGGTGGAGTTGTTTTGTTCCTTGATTTATTTCCATAATACAGTTCTAAAACCCACAAAGCTTTACTCAATAAAGTGTCTTCATATATTAGCCTGTTATAGTCAGATTGCATAAATATTTACCCATTTTCTTCAATATGGGGAACAGCATGAGTGAATATAATCCTATTTTCGATTGAAAAAAGGTGTATATTGTGTCTTTGGGCCATATAAAATAATGTTTGATATGGGTACTGGTTATGATGAGCTAATAAGTTAGTAATGAAGTACAAAACAAAACTGGATAATAATCCTTATTTTTTGGGGTGGTTGGTACAGAGTTTCACACCGGGTCCATTCGGACCCAGAGTTTTTGTTAACACCAAAATAAGATAAGGGTTAAGCTGCGAGGCGTAGAGATTCTTACCCAACCCAGCTCCTCCCGGAGTGTTTAAGCTGCGAGGCGTAGAGATTCTTACCCAACCGAGCTCCTCCCGGAGTGTTTAAGCTGCAAGGCGTAGAGATTCTTACCCAACCCAGCTCCACCCGGAGAGTCGTAGCTCAGTCTAACTTCCCCGGAAGGAAACTCACATTATAACATTCTCGCCATAGCAACGACAGGCCTGGCCCCTCTTCTCGTTGCTATGTGACACGCTGTCTTTTGACCCAAATCACTATGGCAGCGGTGATGTTGATGTTAACTTACCCCAAACAAACGCTGTGGCTATAGGCTGTTGATGATAACAGCACAGCCTCATCTGCTGGGGTTAGTCAGCTCCTAACACACACTCTCTCTGTTATCCTCCTCCTCTGAGATGACTATGAGTAGATGCTGTCATCCACCAATATTTTACATTATATACCCACCAATATTTTACATTATATACACATTGAAAAACAGACATCCTTCAGTGGCCAGACGTCACGCATTGTGCGTGATTGTACAGCATTTCTGTCTCTATTCACGCATCACGCAAATTGAGACCATGTCCCGCATGATTGGTTGTCATCCACGCTAACGCCCAGTGCCAGTGTGAATCCCTGTACTTGTGAGTTGTTTTGGTGAGTTACTTTTGTTAGTCAAAAGTCAAAGTCAGCTTTATTGTCACCTCTCGTAATGTGCAAGACATACAGAGAAATGCAATTGCATTTCCCCCTTCCCACGGTGTATATAAAGAACAAGATCTAATATAAACATAAAGTACACTATAAACATAAAGTAACATATGGACAGTATACAGGACTATATACAATGTACAGTAGCTAGTCAATGTATGAGTGAATGTAAATATAGAGGTAAACAAGAACTTAGTGCAAAACTTTTAGCAGCAGTGGTACATAGTAAGTATGAATAATAATGGCAGTAAAATATAATAAAATAATGGCAGTAAAGTGGCAGTGAGATGATGGATATGGCAGTAAACTAATATGATGTACACTAAATAAATAAACAAAATAATGGTAGTAAAGTGGCAGTGTGTGTGTCAGTGGGGGGGGGGGGGGGGTAGTCCAGAGTCTGTGGGGGTCTGAGTAAGAGAGGAGTCCAGATTCTGTGGAGGCAGGTAAGAGAGAGGGGGGAGAGCTGGGTGTGTGTGTGTCAGTGGGGGGGGGAGGGGGTTTCTTAGTCCAGGTTCTGTGGTTGCAGAGTAAGAGAGGAGGGGAGAGCTGGGAGAGAGTTCAGCTTCCTGACAGTCTGCTGGTCCTGCAGCTCGGAGGCTCCTCATTCTCCTCCCGGAGGGCAGGAGAGTGAAAAAGCGTTGTGAGGGTGGTCATTATGTGTGCAATGCATGTGTGTGATAAGACTGGGGGTCCAGACCTAGCTATAATCATAAGTGATTGTAAGTCTGGGTGGTCATTTTGTTTATTTTGAGTACTTAACACCCATTAGAGACAAAAGGAAAATAAAAGAAAATGAATAAGGGCAAAACATATTAGGCTTGTGGTCATTTGAATGAGGACAGTGGCGGATGAGCCTTGAAGGAGGGGACAGGGACAGTCCACCAAAAAAAGGGGGGGGGGGCTGCGCTGGGGGGTGTCCCACATTGTCCCTCACAAACATACCCTTTGTCCCACATTTGGTTTATTGGGATCTGGTCACCCTAGTTTAAGCTGCGAGGCGTGTTGTAAAAGCTTTAACCATGAGTATAGTTTCACAGTCAGGGAAATGTTCGTCAGAACCTGTTAAAATGCACCTTACCTAAACCCTTACGATCACCTTCCAGAAAACCCCCTTCTCGGGGTAAAAGAGAGAATTTCCACACAATCTCTTTAAATCCAATGATGTATTTTTTATTATACAATGGCATGCAAATATCTTGATTCTGATTGGCTGAAACAGTCAAGTTAGCGGTTGTTATTTCGTATAACACACTCCACGTGACCCCAGATCCCTCCCACAACAGAATTACATTTTCTGAATGAGTCCGCCATAGATAGACAAATGGAAGTATGAATATATTTTGAACAAATCCTCCAAAAAAGATAGTCAACTGGAATATGTTAGTTCGTTACACATATGTTGGATTATGTAATTGGTTTGTCAGGACCCATTGTGAAACAAAATAAAAATTGCGGACTTACATTTTTTTTTTATACTCATTAGATTACGCCTAGGGGGGTCTAACGACCCTCCGCTGCACGTCGGGCCTAACAACCACCCCTAGGCGTGATCTAATGAGTATAACACACTCCTGCGCGTGATGTAATGCTTAATTCAAGCTTAATAATTTTTGCACATGGGGAAATAAGCCACAGTTCAAATTAATAAGAAAATAGAGAAAACAACTTAGTTCAAATTAAATAAGAAAATTGAGTAAACAAATTAAAACAAATTAAAATCATAAAACTGTGACTGAGTATATAACCATTCTGGGGGAGTTTAGTAGACTGATCAGATCGACCTTACCTCCCCTTATCCAGCTCAGATGATGTATTCCACCAATAAGCCCGATGCCCAGTACAGGGAGTCTGACCGTGGGCCAATGCCCTCGGTCGAGCAGGGAGAGCGATGGACCAGAGGATAATTATAGCCTCACACTCAGCTAGGGACTCCGAGGGTTTACCTGGGTCGAGAGTGCCTCCCCATGCCCGCAATCCCGACTTGAAACAAGACAGGAAAGTAAGCTGTGAACACACTCAGTTCGACCCGCAGCTCTCAATCCTGACCAATGGAGCCTCGTATACTCACTTAGGTACTTGTCGGAGCTGCTAACGATCCCTTCAAAGTCTCTATAGTGTGTGGTGCAATCCTCTGATCCTCATATGGTTGGTTCAGGCAGAGGACGACTTACCCTGAGAGCCGATCCCAGCGCTCTGCCTAAAACTAGTAAAACAGCCTTTTATATAGGCCTTCCGATCCCCCTGGTCCTCCCTCCTTTATCTGCTAAACCAATAACTCTCTTTTTTAGTTCTGACCAATCTTACTAGAACGTTCCTTTATGACCTCCCATCTGTTCTTGCCCAGACACAGCATGAGTCCCTTTTTCTGTGGGCCATTTCCAGCATGAGTCATTCTTTCCATGCAGTTACGGCCCTACTAGTTATTATACTAAATACTAAAGTTATTATTACTCAGTCACAACCTGCCTGCTTGAATCATGGTACACACAGTACACTTTAATCATTTATTTTTCCTTCAGTATCACAATTCCCTTGTAGATACGGTTTTGTCTTTATTATAATCATGTTTCTGTGTATGCTGATTATAATACATTTATTTAATTTCAGTCATACATGACATTGATTATTAGTATTAGCTCCCTTCATCACCCTCTGGAGGCTACTTGTGTTTGTTGCATTTATTCTTCTTGGTACCTACTTTGTATTCAGCACCAGTCCTTTTAACAAATTGTCCATTGACCCTCATGGTCTGCGTGTATTTCCAGTATATCTTCTAGATTCTCATAATCTGGGGCATGTATTTCCAGTATTTCATCTGGAATCTCATCATTCTCCGGCCCTTCCTGGATCCCCAGGATCGGTGGCGCTGAATCAATCATCTTGACCTCCTTTTCCTTCTGCTTGGTCTCCATGGGCCTGCTCCATCTCCAGGATCCCCTCTTCCATCTCTCGTCAGCATTTCCAACGCCGTCTCGCCCACTCCCTCTGTATGCTCTGGTGGTCCTTCGAATGGTATCAGGCTTACATCACACCAACCTTGAACGAGGTCCCACTTCTTCTCTGGAAGGGTTGGAAGGATTGGCCCTGCTTCTGGTCTGAGGAAGGAGTCCGCAGTTCTCCTAGACCAATCACACTTTTCTCCATCTCACCTTGTTCTGGGTTTCTTGAATAGGTTGGGCTATAACTTGGGGCCAATGGTGGGCTGTAGTTTAGTAGGAAGGGTGAGTAGAGCTCCCGTCTTACGGCTTCAGGCTGCACTCTAGGATCTGTGGGATGAAGATCCATCTCTGGAGTACTGTCCGATGATTCAGACAGCTGTTGTTCCACCCTCTTCTCTCTGAGTTGCGGGCCCAGTTCCACCTGGTCCTGGTCTTCTTGTACCTCGGTTCACTCACGTTATTCTCTACTATCACCCTTGGTCTCTTGGGTGATGGTTGTTGGTCTGGGGACTCTGGGCTATCATACTGCTGGTACCACTCCAACGTCCCTGGCTGAGGGGGGTCTCCTGGATTCAGCCATGCCATCACGTATTCTTCTGTTGGGTCCTCCTGGAATCTTACCAACTTATTTACCGGACCTATAGGACCCGCTCTCTTACCCATTTCGGCTTTGGTCAGGTACAGATCCCCTGGTGAGGTCCAGTTTGTCCTGGCTGGGAAGGTTGGGATTCTCAATTCTTCAGGTCTCTTGAAAGTATGTTGAGTATTTAAGCAGATTTCAACACGATTTTAGGGTTTGACACCTGAATGAATATACTGGAATATATTGGTGCTTCTTTAAGTGGTAAGGCTTCTCTCCTGTATGTATTCACTGGTGTAAGTTTCTCTCCTGTATGTATGTGCTGGTGTGTCTTTTAAATTGAATGAACAAATCAAATGTTTCCCCCACTGTCTTTAAGGCTTCTCTCCTGTATGAATACGCTGGTGTTGCTTTAAGTTTCCAGAGTTAGTGAAGCTCTTCTCACACTGGTCACAGTGGTAAGGCTTCTCTCCTGTATGAATACGCTGGTGTGTCTTTAAGTTTGAAAGTTGACTGAAGCTCTTCTCACACTGGTCACAGTGGTAAGGCTTCTCTCCTGTATGAATGCGCCGGTGAATCTTTAATTCTTCAGAGGTACTGAAGCTCTTCTCACACTGGTCACAGTGGTAAGGCTTCTCTCCTGTATGAATGCGCTGGTGTGTCTTTAAACTTCCAGCGATACTGAAGCTCTTCTCACACTGGTCACAGTGGTAAGGCTTCTCTCCTGTATGAATACGCTGGTGTTTCTTTAAGTCTCCAGAGTTACTGAAGCTCTTCTCACACTTGTCACAGTGGTAAGGCTTCTCTCCTGTATGAATGCGCTGGTGTATCTGTAAGCCTCCACAGGTACTGAAGCTCTTCTCACACTGGTCACAGTGGTAAGGCTTCTCTCCTGTATGAATGCGCCGGTGTGTCTTTAATTCTGCAGCGGTACTGAAGCTCTTCTCACACTGGTCACAGTGGTAAGGCTTCTCTCCTGTATGCATGCGCTGGTGTGTCTTTAAGCTTCCAGAGGTACTGAAGCGTGATCCACATTGGTCACAGTAGTAAGGCTTCTCTCCTGTATGAATGCGCTGGTGTGTCTTTAAGCTTCCAGAGGTACTGCAGCTCTTCTCACACTGGTCACAGTGGTAAGGCTTCTCTCCTGTATGCATGCGCTGGTGTGTCTTTACGTTTCCAGAGGTACTGAAGCACGCTCCGCATCGGTCACAGTGGTAAGGCTTCTCTCCTGTATGCATGCGCTGGTGTGACTTTAAGCTTCCAGAGGTACTGAAGCGCGATCCACATTGGTCACAGTGGTAAGGCTTCTCAGGCTTCTCTCCTGTATGAATGTGCTGGTGTGACTTTAATCTTCCAGAGTTAGTGAAGCTCTTCTCACACTGGTCACAGTGGTAAGGCTTCTCTCCTGTATGATTACGCTGGTGTGTCTTTAAGTTTGAAAGTTGACTGAAGCTCTTCTCACACTGGTCACAGTGGTAAGGCTTCTCTCCTGTATGAATACGCTGGTGTTTATTTAAGTCTCCAGAGTGGGTGAAGCTCTTCTCACACTGGTCACAGTGGTAAGGCTTCTCTCCTGAATGAATGTGCTGGTGTATCTTCAAGGTTGTAGATTGACTGAAGCTCTTCTCACACTGGTCACAGTGGTAAGGCTTCTCTCCTGTATGAATACGCTGGTGAGTCTTTAAGCTGAGATATACACTGAAGCTCTTCTCACATTGGTCACAGTGGTAAGGCTTCTCTCCTGTATGAATGCGCTGGTGTTGCTTTAAGTGGTGAGATCTGCGAAAGCGCATTCCACACTGGTCACAGTGGTACGGCTTCTCTCCTGTATGAATGCGCTGGTGTGTCTTCAAGGTTGTAGATTGACTGAAGCTCTTCTCACACTGGTCACAGTGGTAAGGCTTCTCTCCTGTATGAAAGCGCTGGTGTGTCTTTAAGTTTCCAGAGATACTGAAGCTCTTCTCACACTGGTCACAGTGGTAAGGCTTCTCTCCAGTATGAATGCGCTGGTGTTTCTTTAATTCTCCAGAGGTACGGAAACGCGTTCCACATTGGTCACAGTGGTAAGGCTTCTCTCCTGTATGAATGCACTGGTGTTTCAGAAAAGTGGCCTTTTTGATGAAGCGCTTTCCACACTGGTCACAGCAGTGAGGCCTTGACTCATTCATATCTCTGCTTGTTGTTGTGGAGCAATGCAGCAATTGTACCTGGAGAAGAGAGAAGTACACCAATGAAGAGGTCAGATTTTGTGTGTTTTAGCAATTGTACCTGGAGAAGAGAGAAGTACACCAATGAAGAGGTCAGATTTTGTGTGTTTTGCATTCGTTCAGTTCGTATTTCTCAAGTTCTCAAAATGTTTTATGCTCCAAATTTAGTTGATGTGATTTAAAAGTGAATCTGCTCCAAGGGCGGTAATTGAAAACTGGCCAACATTAATAAAATACTGAGATAAAACCGAATAAAACCGACATTGTGGTTTTATCCGTCCTTGTAACAATATCATTGTTGTTACATTCAGCACAGAGATAAGTCGGGTTAACTTGCCATCGCTTGAGCGCCAAACCCGAGAAAAGTCGGGTTTTAATCGTTATTTCTTTTATTCGCTATATCCATTCATAATTCATCCATCCAGCCTGATGTTATCATTGGGAATGGCTCTGGGATCGCAAACGGCCAATACCGCCGCCTAACGCCTTGCAGCCGGTATTGCACATCATTGGAAAGCCTCTGGCTTGGGCTGTACGCTGATCTAAGAAATCCGGTCCAGGTTTTCCTTCTCGGGCATGAGTAACGTTATAACACACGGACTGGGGACACTCGAGCACCGCCGGTTCATGTGTTTTGGTGGATGAACGTTGGACACACGACAGCGATCAGTATTTGGAATGGCGACCAGATAATTGGATTATTCTTTTTGCAGTACATCATATACTAGGTAAGGACTATAGGTTATCAATCTTGCATTGATCCGATGATTTTTTTCCCCTGCGATCGCAGCGTGTGTCTAATGTACTGTGTAATGTATGCCGTTGGTTGCGCTCGAAGCATAGAAACCCCCCCCCCCCCCACACCCTTTCGTGCATGCATGATGAAACATAATACCGATAATCTAGCGTTGATTTCAGATTGATTCAATAATCAGGCGAGAAATGGCACGATTTATAATGAAATGCACTGAAACGCTGTTTGCCGGAGTTTCCTGGGATTACACAGGATCACTCTAAAACTATACTAATATTCACCACGGTATAAAACGAAAATGTATGGATAAAAAAATTATCTGTTTTTTGCATGTTGACCGGAAGAAACTCACTGACAATCGACGTTGTTATTAGATCCATAGCTATAATATTTAATATAGGTTTAGCACTGCAAACACCGGAACTTATTCCCATTGAACAGAGCGCTGGCACACAACACAACGCCCATAGTGACCCCTGGCACTCAAAGTGTGGTCTGTGAGTACACAGACCACTAGTACAGATAATTCAGTCTGAAATGATATACATATTAATCCATGTATTGTTTAGCGAAAGAGTAGCCTATTGATCATTCGTTTGTAATATGTTTATCAGATCAAGATCATGAATTAAGATCACATTTCCGTCTGCCCAGCACCAAGACAACTAATTGAAGCGCGTCAAATACCCCCGATCCATATGTTGTGGTGGGTTATGTCGTGGACCAAATGGACTGGCTTGATCATGCAATGCGTTTATACCGATCGGGCTGATAAGCGTTTTTAGTGTTCAATACGAATGCCGTTACTGGCAATGAAATGATCAGAAACTACCCCCCCCCCCCCCCCCTTTCATGCATTCATGATGAAACATAATACCTATTATATACATTTGATTTGGGAATAGTAGCGTGTCCAGGCAAGAAACGGCAACACTTATAGTAGAATACACAAATAAGGCTTGTTGGTGACAGGTATAGACCACGTGTTGTTATGGTTACATCATTCACAAAGGGGTCACATGGTGTCGTAGTAGTAGTAAAAGTCAGCTGTTCACCGGCGAGTTTCAGGTATACGGTAATAGCGAGGGAGTGAGCGGGGAAGTCACATTTTGCTGACCGCACGCTACACTATGATAAATCAAGCTGTGATTCACTTTATTTTTGTAGTATATGAACTGTTTTTAACTTCAATAAACTAGCCAAACGCAGTATCCTGGAGCAGTGATTTTATGACAAGCGGCGCGTCTGGCAGGTATCATTATTTCCCAGATTTAGTCTCTCTGTGACTACAGTTTGTTTGGACAGTCGCCATACATTTGTCAGCAAACGGTGACACTGAACGAAGGATTGGAGCCACGAAAGGTCCCGACAAGTCAGACATTGGACGCGGAGCAAGGAGCAACACACGCATGCAAACAATGGAATGATCGCACGCACGCACAAAGGACCGGGCCGAGCCAGCGTATATCAACGGATTTGCGGTAAAGTAACCCGACCCGTTGCGTTCTGCTGTGGACCCATGTTGGTTCGTTTGGAACAATTTTGCGCTGGTTCTACCACTGAGTGAAACTGTTATTATGCTGAACACGCTATGGATGTGTGTGTGCGGCCCGCCGGGCCAAGCTTGTATCATGTGTGTGACAACAAACAATTAACGTGCGCTGCACTGCACTGCTCTCTTTGCGTTTGCTGTGGCTGATATATGTGGCGGGCTTTGCAAATGCTTTGGATATTGGAATTGGATTCTCATGGTGATAACTTTGCATGTCTATTATGCAAAAACAAAACGACATCACTTCCATGTTGGTGCATCAGCAATGCATTGCTTCACTGCCTAAAAGAGACATCCAACCATTTGAAGGTGACCCTCTGCAGTACGTTGGCTTTATACAGTCCTTTGAACAGACCATAGAAAGGAGGACTGACAATGCTGTTGATTGCCTGCACTATCTGGAGCAATATACCAGGGGGCAGCCTAAACAGCTAGTCAGAAGTTGTCAACACATGACTGATGGCACTGGATATGCAATGGCGAAGGCTTTACTCCAGGAACACTTTAGAAATGAGCACGTCATAGCATCCGCTTACATGGACAAAATCTTTGCATGGCCAGCTATTAAGTCGGAGGATGGGAAAGCCTTACAAGCATACAGCCTATTCTTGCGCGGATGCTGCAATGCCATGAAAGACGTGCATAACCTATGTGACCTGAACACATCTGCAAACATGCTTGCTGTTATCAAGAAGTTGCCCTACAAGCTGAGGGACAAGTGGCAAACAGAAGCATGTAACATCCAGGAAAGACATTACAAACGTGCCATGTTTACTGATTTTTATCGAACGTGAGGTGAGAATCGCTACAGACCCTGTATTTGGAGATATACAAGATGCTCCAATGGTGGGGGCTTTCAAGGAAAGTGGCAGAGCTAGACCTGTGCCTCGTCTTCAGGCTAGGGGGGTTAGTTTTGCCACAACGTATTCCACGATTGAAAGAGATGCTCATTGAGAAAACAGAGTTAAGGATGGATATGAGAAGACTTGCCTTTTCTGCAAAGAGGGTGGACACACACTGGAGTCATGCACTCTATTGGAGAGGAGAGCTCACAGCGAGAAGATGGAGTTCCTGAAGAGGAATGGAGTTTGCTTTGGATGCTTGTGCACTGGGCACATCAGCAGAGAGTGCAGGGAACGTCTGTCTTGCAAGACATGTGGCTCACGACACCCCAGCTTGCTTCACATCCACTCTAAGGAAAATGGAGATGCAGAGAAAGGCAGGACCAACTCAGACAGGGCAGTGGACAGAGCTCTAGTTGAAATCCATACCGGTGGTCTTACTGGGGCCGGTGATCAAGATTGCAAGCTCGCCATCGTACCGGTTAAGGTTAAATCAAGCAAAGGTCAAAGGTCAGTGGAAACCTATGCCTTTCTAGACCCAGGGAGCTCAGCGTCCTTCTGCACAATGGGTCTGATGGATAAACTGGGACTCTCTGGGAGGAAAACAAGGATCCTTCTACGTACCATGGGCCAAGAAAAGGTGGTTGACCGTTGCATTGCATCTGACTTGGAAGTCGCTGGATTGGACAGTGACCGGTACTGTGCAATGCCCAAGATCTTTGCACAACATCAAATGCCTGTCAAACGAAGTAACATCCCACGACGGCAAGATCTGGAAAAATGGCCTCATCTGAAGCATGTCTATCTGCCACAGATAGATGCAGACGTGGCGATGTTGATTGGTCTGAACGTTCCCAGAGCCTTAGAACAACTGGAAGTCATCCGAAGTGTGGATGGAGGGCCATATGTGGTCAAGGCGATGCTTGGATGGACTGTAAATGGACCACTTGGAGGAGATGGCAGTGACAATCCTGAGACTCAGTCTGCAGTCAGCGTTAACAGAATCTCTGCTGTCACTCTTGACAAGCTCTGGAACCAACAATTCAAGACAGACTTCCCTGAAAACAGCCAGGATGAACTGCAAAGGCTGTAAAGAGAAGATTGTAAGTTTCTGGAAATGGCTAACGAGACTGTGAAACTGGTCGATGGCCATTATGTCGTTGGATTGCCACTGCAGGACAGAACTATCATCATGCCCAACAATCATAAAGTGGCTGAGCAGCGCACCCTCAACCTGAAGAGGAGGTTTAGCAGGGACGTGTCATTCCATAAGGACTACACTGCATTTATGGACAACCTGATATCCAGTGGATACGCAGAGAGAGTGCCAGCTACAGGATTGGAGCGAAGTGATGTCAAGGTTTGGTATATCCCTCATCACGGGGTATACCATCCCAAGAAAGGAAAGATCCACATCGTCTTTGATTGTGCAGCATCATTTCAGGGTGCATCGCTCAATGCACATCTCTTGCAAGAACCTGACCTGACAAGCGGGTTGGTTGGAGTCTTGACCAGGTTTAGGATGGAGCCCATTGTTCTGATGTCTGACATTGAGGCCATGTTCCATCAAGTTCGAGTGCCAGAGGCAGATGCGGACTTGCTTCGATTTCTCTGGTGGCCCAACAGGGACTTCAGTCAACATATGGTTGAATACCAGATGGTTGTCCATCTGTTTGGTGCAACATCATCACCAAGCTGCGCAAATTTTGCTCTCCGGAAATGTGCCGAAGATAACAAACAGCTCTTCAGTGAGCAAGTGTTCGAGACCATCATGCACAATTTCTACGTCGACGACTGTCTTGCTTCCATAGCCTCAGAGGATGAAGCCATATCCCTTTATCAGGACTTGATAACCCTCTGTGCCAAAGGAGGCTTCCATTTAACAAAATGGCTGAGTAACAGTCGCCGTGTGCTGGCAGCAATACCAGAGGAGAAAAGCGCAAAAGAGGTTAAAGACCTGGGCCCTCATTCATCAACGTGTCTTACGCACAGATATGTGCTTAACCTGTGCGTACGACCATTTCTAAGCAAAGAGTGGGATTCATCAATTTCAACTTGACTTCGTGCTTATGTGTACGCACAGCTCGGAGCACACTTAGCTGACGCCCAGTGGTAGAATATATTATTACAACAAGGAAATGAGCTTCTGTGCATTAGTTTCAACACTGGCATGTTCTGTATGAACCGTAATTCATTATAGTTCATTGTAAAATAGCAACAGTAGTGTAATTATGGTCAAAACCCTATAAATAGCATTTGGAATAATAGATCTTTCTCTCAGAATGAATGCAGCATGGTTTATATAGCGTTATCGGAATATACGGGGTGTACCGACTGACTGCGCTCCGCGTAGCTCAACTCGTTATTATTTTGCGCACAGACCGCAGAAACACGGGAACGTTTTGATTATATTTAAAAGGCTTTACGTTAAACGAAACAAGTGGAATTTCGAAGCTGTAAGCAGAATACAAGTCATATGAACACCCACGATAGTGTTCTTCCCCCTTTTTACTGTATAAGGAAGAATAAGAAACGCATTGCAATGACACCAGATAGTGGACAGACTATGTAAATATGATGATGGGATTCAAGTTCGCGTTTTTGTTGAGCATAGGCATGCTGTCAGAGTATGATATCTTAATCAAACATTCTAGAACATTTGTCTCACAGATCATGTCATAATAGAACATAGGCTATGGCATGGTCCATCGTGATATTGTGTAGACTGTTATTACTGTACCGGTACCACCCATTGTGACAACAGCCTTGTGAGTCCCGCACACAAACATGATGGAATTCAAGTTCATGTATTGAAAGGCAGGCTACATCATACATGCAGTGAGATTCATTGTTCTTGTATATGCTCTCGTATTATTGTTTATATAGGCTACCCAATACTGACATCAAAATAGATTGTAGTATGCCTCTAGAAATCATATGCAGCAGGTAGAAAATTTACGGAAGATCCATCGCGATTTGGAATAAAATTGAGGAGAACTTTAATCCCTGGGTATTAATCAAACAACACGGGAAAAGGCAGTCATATTCCAGCACGGTCTTTATTAGTGTTTGCGCTGCCCAGGCAGCAATGGTTAATAGATATCATATCCGACATCACCGTAAGTGTACACGTCTGTCAGCCTGTCTCATAACACGCTTCCCTCGGCTTAGTCCATTTTTCCACATTTCATGGGGGTATTCCATTACCGTATATGGTTAATCGGGGCGGTTCTGGTATGCAAATACTTAAAACAGTGCACGAGCTCAAACGTAGGATCAAAGTCATATTCATCATGACAGGTGTGCGTAGAACCTGCGTACGCACGTGTGGTGAATCCCGTTTTTTCTGTGCGTGCACTGATTCTACATTCTGTGCTTACGTGTGGAAATAGAACATTTTCTACGCCACGTTGATGAATGAGGGCCCTGGGCCCTCATTCACCTAGTGTGGGTCATATGTGTCACCTGGCAGCGCTAGTGACCACAACTCGGCCCGCCCCCTTCTCGGCTAGACGTTCTAGATTTTTTTTTTTTTTTTTATGTGTGTTTTTTTCTTTTCTTCATATTATTATAAATTGAATGTATAAGTACATGTTTACTATAAAAACGAACAGTTAGAATATCTAAAATAGTGTCAATCCTGTGTTTAAATTTAGGTTGTTCACGGACTTTATTTCAATGAAACGGGGGAGTAATTACTGTATTTGCATGTGAATCAAGCCCGCAGAGATTTACATTGGGGGAGTGTTTGAAGCGACGCACTGGCTGTCTGTTTACACTTTCAATGGGATTATCATCAGGTTGCACTCTGGATCAGAAAGAGATGAATGCATTGGATCTAATGAACGAGTACAGGAACTTTGTTAAACCAGTTGATTCAGTCTCTGCTCACTGGTGAAAACACCGCGCTATTCAACGGAATTAACTATGAGATCGGTCGAGATGCGTCTGCATGGGTAAGTTTAAGAATGTTTGTTTATGTTTACAGTAGCATGTTTACAATTCCGCATCTTTGATAAAACTACACCAAGTTTTTCTGCCGACCACAAGTCCAACCATGTCACGTTTATTGTGTTATTACGACGAGCTCATGCTACATTAACGTTAGCGTTAGCTAGCTAGCTAGCCACACAGCCATGTAAGTTAAAGTTGCTAACGTTATATTTATAGCTATTGTTTCAGATAGCAAGGTGGAGAGCTACATAACATGCACAGTGTGTATGTGTAACTAGGAGGGATATGAGGACTGTGTGTATGTGTAACTAGGAGGGATATGAGGACAGTGTGTATGTGTCACTAGGAGGGATATGAGCACAGTGTGTATGTGTAACTAGGAGGGATATGAGGACAGTGTGTATGTGTAACTAGGAGGGATATGAGCACAGTGTGTATGTGTAACTAGGAGGGATATGAGGACAGTGTGTATGTGTAACTAGGAGGGATATGAGGGCAGTGTGTATGTGTAACTAGGAGGGATATGAGGACTGTGTGTATGTGTAACTAGGAGGGATATGAGGACAGTGTGTATGTGTAACTAGGAGGGATATGAGGACAGTGTGTATGTGTAACTAGGAGGGATATGAGGACTGTGTGTATGTGTAACTAGGAGGGATATGAGGACAGTGTGTATGTGTCACTAGGAGGGATATGAGGACTGTGTGTATGTGTAACTAGGAGGGATATGAGCACAGTGTGTATGTGTAACTAGGAGGGATATGAGGACTGTGTGTATGTGTAACTAGGAGGGATATGAGCACAGTGTGTATGTGTAACTAGGAGGGATATGAGGACTGTGTGTATGTGTAACTAGGAGGGATATGAGCACAGTGTGTATGTGTAACTAGGAGGGATATGAGGACAATGTGTATGTGTAACTAGGAGGGATATGAGGACTGTGTGTATGTGTAACTAGGAGGGATGAGGACAGTGTGTATGTGTCACTAGGAGGGATATGAGGACTGTGTGTATGTGTCACTAGGAGGGATATGAGGACTGTGTGTATATGTAACTAGGAGGGATATGAGGACTGTGTGTATGTGTAACTAGGAGGGATATGAGGACTGTGTGTATGTGTCACTAGGAGGGATATGAGCACTGTGTGTGTGTGTGTGTGTGTGTGTGTGTGTGTGTGTGTGTGTGTGTAACTAGGAGGGATATGAGCACTGTGTGTGTGTGTATGTGTGTGTGTGTGTAGTTTAAGATGCTGCATCACCTCTTAACCACTGAGTCCAGATAGTTTAAGATGCTGCATCACCTCTTAACCACTGAGTCCAGATAGTTTAAGATGCTGCATCACCTCTTAACCACTGAGTCCAGATAGTTTAAGGTGCTCATCACCTCATGACATGAGGACCGTGCGTATGTGTAACTAGGAGGGACATGAGGACCGTGTGTGTGTGTGTGTGTGTGTAACTAGGAGGGATATGAGCACTGTGTGTGTGTAACTAGGAGGGATATGAGGACTGTGTGTATGTGTAACTGTGACACTGACATCCATCACTTCAATCATACATTATTTTATTATTTATGCATCAGAGAATGGCCCATGCCACTGAGTGAGGACTTTGTTGCTATTTCTCGTTGTGACATAGATTTAACAATAATTCTGCTTGCAGCTTGATGTGTGTATGTGTAACTACCCCCCACCCCACCTCATACAATGTACAGTTTCTTCATCAAATACTCTCTTCTTCTTTTTTAACTCTTAGCATATCAGGTAAGTGTGTGTGTAAGCAGCTTGCAGAGCTACATAACATTAGGCCCATGCCACTGAGTGAGGACTTTGTTGCTTTTTCTCGTTGTGACATAGATTTAACAATAATTCTGCTTGCAGCTTGATGTGTGTATGTGTAACTACCCCCCACCCCACCTCATACAATGTACAGTTTCTTCATCAAATACTCTATTCTTCTTTTTTAACTCTTAGCATATCAGGTAAGTGTGTGTGTAAGCAGCTTGCAGAGCTACATAACATTAGGCCCATGTCACTGAGTGAGGACTTTGTTGCTTTTTCTCGTTGTGACATAGATTTAACAATAATTCTGGTGTCAAAGCAGCATGGGGGGGGGGGGGGTACATAGCTTCACAGTCCTATACAGTCCAGATAGGGGGTCCTGGAGAGACAGGGGTTCTGAGGAGAGAGAACTCTGATGGCAGCACTTAATTATGTTAATGTTATTCAGGTGAGGGGCGTTGCTGGAGGGGGTTTTGTTGACGCCCAGTTGAAACGGTCTGAAGTGTGAAAAGTAGCCTTCCTTTGAGAAGCCTTTTCACCCCTTAAGTATTCTAGAACACAGCCAGTTTTAGAAGTTATAATTGAGCACATCGTGTTCAAAATATTCTCAGATTTCAACATATGACACATCATTTGAAAGCTTAGATTCTGTACTTTAGCAATCTGGAATAATCTGAAAAATTGAAATGTAGAGATCTGGCACAAAGCGCTGTGAGGTGACACATATGATCATCAGAGCAGTTTATATGGAACACGTTAGAAAATAACGCTGGATCTTACCGTATCTTCCTCGCGCCGTTGGACGGTCAGCTTGGAGTAGACAGTTTTCGATTATGGGATGTTGATCTAGATTAACCATTTCCAGGTTGTATAATACTATATACGTCCAAATAACGTTGTTTATTGAGTTAGGGCGAGCGATTGATTATCCAGTGTGTCGAGATGGAGTCCGGCTAACGATCGCGAGTGCCCGGACGAAATATGGATGAGCACTTCCTGTTTGGCGCGTCACTTCCTGTTGGCCGATCTGCCGATCGGCCACCAGATGGCGCTCTTGAACCGTTAAGAGAGTTGAGTGGAGATCAGCAGTATATCTCAGGTCCCCGGAGAAGAAATATGATTTCAATCACAGATTTTTGAAATATTGATATCAAAGACGTGTTACGGCGTCTTCGGCAGAATGAGCATGGCGGGCAATGACGAGTTACGGCGTTTCCGGCGATTAAAGTGTTAAGCAAGACAGCCAAGAACAAGACTAGGTAAGCCTAGTTAAGCAAGACCCAGCCAAGAACGAGACTAGGCAAGCAATTATTACCATTTTTTTAATACAGTATATCTATATTTTTATCATGTAAAAGTTTATATATAAAATCTGCAAATGGATTATGCAAAACAACTCCCAATGTAATAGTTTCTTCCCCATCTTACCGCTGACAATCTCTTGAGCGGGATTTCCAAGAGTCTTGTCTGTAGTTTAGCTCCACTCTTTTCTCCAAGCTCCTCATAACCTTGAATTACAAACCAGTCTGTGTCCTTTTCTGAAACTGAGAAAACAGTAATATTTTTATTTGTTTATTAAAAAAGATCCCCATTAGCTGATGCCAATGGCACCAGCTAGTCTTCCTGGGGTCCGAAGTCCCACATATCAATATATACACATACAAATATACATACACACACATATATACATGTATACACTACATGTGTACACATACGAGCACACATACATACAAATTATTCAGTATATTATATACTAGGGGTGGAACAATACGCATTTGAACAGTGTACCGTACGGTACGACCCCCACGGTTCGGGGCGTCTGTGTATCGTACGGTTCAGGGGATGCGCAAAAAGAATTTAAAACTTCATTTGGCATGGAGCCGGGAGAGCAGCAGCACTGCAGCCAGGTTGCTAGTCAGTTTGTATAAAAATGGCAAGCACAATATAAATCAATCTTCATTACGACTTTCAAAACATAGCCATTAACATTACATAGGCCTACACACATCTTAACATAGCGTTAGCAGTTTGTACAACACAACGCATGCATGTTGAACTATGGTAGCCCGCCAGCAATGTTATCGTAGCTACTAGCTAGCAGAGGAGAAAATGGGAGTCTGAGAGGCGGGGTGTTTAAAGACAATGA
>NW_028170373.1:0-19353 GCF_963971535.1 Notolepis coatsorum
ATCTGCAGTTCTCTGTGTGTCTGTTGTCTCACTCACTTGCTAACTTACTCATTGACCTACAAACATACACACTGGTCTGTGAGACAGCAACATGTGAGACAGCAACACACTGGTCTGTGAGACAGCAACATGTGAGACAGCAACACACTGGTATGTGAGACAGCAACATGTGAGACAGCAACACACTGGTCTGTGAGACAGCAACATGTGAGACAGCAACATGTGAGACAGCAACACTCTGGTCTGTGAGACAGCAACACACTGGTCTGTGAGACAGCAACATGTGAGACAGCAACATGTGAGACAGCAACACACTGGTCTGTGAGACAGCAACATGTGAGACAGCAACATGTGAGACAGCAACACACTGGTATGTGAGACAGCACATGTGAGACAGCAACACACTGGTCTGTGAGACAGCAACATGTGAGACAGCAACACCTGGTATGTGAGACAGCAACATGTGAGACAGCAACACACTGGTCTGTGAGACAGGCAACATGTGAGACAGCAACACACTGGTATGTGAGACAGCAACATGTGAGACAGCAACACTCTGGTATGTGAGACAGCAACATGTGAGACAGCAACACACTGGTCTGTGAGACAGCAACATGTGAGACAGCAACATGTGAGACAGCAACACACTGGTCTGTGAGACAGCAACATGTGAGACAGCAACATGTGAGACAGCAACATGTGAGACAGCAACATGTGAGACAGCAACACTCTGGTCTGTGAGACAGCAACATGTGAGACAACAACACTCTGGTCTGTGAGACAGCAACATGTGAGACAGCAACATGTGAGACAACAACACTCTGGTCTGTGAGACAGCAACATGTGAGACAACAACACTCTGGTCTGTGAGACAGCAACATGTGAGACAGCAACATGTGAGACAACAACACTCTGGTCTGTGAGACAGCAACATGTGAGACAGCAACATGTGAGACAGCAACACACTGGTATGTGAGACAGCAACATGTGAGACAGCAACACACTGGTCTGTGAGACAGCAACATGTGAGACAGCAACATGTGAGACAGCAACACACTGGTATGTGAGACAGCAACATGTGAGACAGCAACACACTGGTCTGTGAGACAGCAACATGTGAGACAGCAACATGTGAGACAGCAACACTCTGGTATGTGAGACAGCAACATGTGAGACAGCAACACACTGGTCTGTGAGACAGCAACATGTGAGACAGCAACACACTGGTATGTGAGACAGCAACATGTGAGACAGCAACATGTGAGACAGCAACATGTGAGACAGCAACACTCTGGTCTGTGAGACAGCAACACACTGGTCTGTGAGACAGCAACATGTGAGACAGCAACACACTGGTCTGTGAGACAGCAACATGTGAGACAGCAACACACTGGTATGTGAGACAGCAACATGTGAGACAGCAACACACTGGTCTGTGAGACAGCAACATGTGAGACAGCAACACACCGGTATGTGAGACAGCAACATGTGAGACAGCAACACTCTGGTATGTGAGACAGCAACATGTGAGACAGCAACACACTGGTCTGTGAGACAGCAACATGTGAGACAGCAACATGTGAGACAGCAACACACTGGTCTGTGAGACAGCAACATGTGAGACAGCAACACACTGGTCTGTGAGACAGCAACATGTGAGACAGCAACATGTGAGACAGCAACACACTGGTCTGTGAGACAGCAACATGTGAGACAGCAACATGTGAGACAGCAACATGTGAGACAGCAACACTCTGGTCTGTGAGACAGCAACATGTGAGACAGCAACATGTGAGACAACAACACTCTGGTCCTGGTCTGTGAGACAGCAACATGTGAGACAGCAACATGTGAGACAACAACACTCTGGTCTGTGAGACAGCAACATGTGAGACAGCAACATGTGGACAGCAACATGTGAGACAGCAACACACTGGTCTGTGAGACAGCAACATGTGAGACAGCAACATGTGAGACAGCAACATGTGAGACAGCAACACTCGTGAACGACGGCTCACGTTCGGAGATAGAACAGACAAACTTACAGCCACACTTAGCCTGTTTCTAAGCCTGTATGTACATCTCTTTCTTGTCCCTCTCTCTCTCTGTCTCTCACTCTTTCTCAATCTCACTCTTTCTCAGTCATTGACACACACACTGATGGATGGTGTGATTTCTTCTACTCATGGCAGACTTTCCCTCTCTCTCTCTTTTACATTTTTGTATTATTATTATTTTTTCCTGTCCTAGCTCCTCAGAACTCTGCTCCCGCCCCCGTCAGTATAATGGCCAATCAGACCGAATATGCCTCCGCCAGACGTTCTGTCATGCTGCCTGAGCCGCCCATCACCATCGTCATCATGCTCATCTATCGCAGTCTGGGAGAGGCACTCCCTCCTAAGTACCACACTGACAGACGAGGGGTCAGGTAGGATGTATTGTTATTATTATTATTACTATTATTATTATTATTATTATTATTATTATTATGGCATGGCGTGGCGTGGTGGATTCAAAGTGAAGTTAGCTCGTTCTACCTGTGTTCACGTTTCCCACACCATAAAAGACATCTTTGTTTACGGTTTGATTGTCACTGATGAAATGTAAAATAGACATACAGACAGTAATAAAATAGTGTAAAATATAGTGTGCAATAGTGAGAAAAGTGCATGAAATTGGCAGGAAGTGCATACAATTCATGACATTGGGCAGGAAGTGCATTGTAAAAATAGTAGTATAATAAAATAATAGTAAAAACTATTGATCAGTTGACGAGTTATAGCGTTACACTTATCCAAAAATTACAACGTTACAACGTTAATTCGGAGAGACGTAAATCCTTTGGCGTTGGCGATAGCCAGGATCGAAGTCAACCAGATGGAACTTTATATAAGAGACTCGCTGTCTACCACTCTGACAAACAATCGAGATCAAAGGCCATGCTGGGGATCACGCAGGAGATTAAGGACGTGATAAATCGTGTTTAAACCAAATTGGGGCATTTTTGGAAGCATTTTGGCCACTGCTGCCTGATGATTGTGAAATATTACTGTAATGAGTTGTATGTGTATGAATCAAGCATCCTTGACTCCAGGGACAACGATGGAAATAAGTCTTGGCTTTTCGTTTCTATCCCTGACAAAGCAAATACTCATGTGATCTGTATATGTTTGTTGTCTAAATAAATACCTACCTACCTACAGGAAGCCAGTGTAAAGCAGACTGGACTAATGTGCTTCTCTCCTTTTGGTTTCGGTTACCAGTCGAGCTGCAGAGTTTTGGATGAGCTGAAGTCTCTCTGTGGTTTTCTTAGGGAGACCTAAATGATGAACGATACTATATGTGATGAATGTGAATGTAGTTAGAGCTCAGGGGCTTTAGCCCAGACCACAGTGAGTGTATCAGCTCTGACCCGGTCTCTGTCTGTCTCTATTCCAGGCTTCCCAGACACCCAGTGATGAACTCCCCTGTGGTCAGTGTGTCTGTATATAACAACCAGTCGTTTGTGGGCGGACACCTGGACCAGCCCCTCCTGCTGGAGTTCAAGCTCCTCGAGACGTCCAATCGCAGCAAGCCGCTCTGTGTGCAGTGGAACCACAGCAGCACGTGAGCAGACACACACACACACACACACACACACACACACACACACACACACACACACACACACACACACACACACACACACACACACACACACACACACACACACACACACACACACACACATAGAGACACACAGACACACACACACACACACACACACACACACACACACACACACACACACACACACATACACAGATAGAGACACACAAACACACACACACACACAAACACACACACACATAGAGACACACAAACACACACATATAGACACACATATAGACACACAAACACACACACACGCACAAACACACGCACACACACACACACACACACACACACACACATACACACACACACACACACACACACACACACACACACACACACACACACACACACACACACACACACACACACATAGAGACACAAACACACACACTACAAGATTAGTCAGACACATGCACACAGTTGAAGCAGCACATATGCCTGTACACACACATACACAAAAGACACTTTTCCCACACTCATACTGTACCATTAGATGGACACAATGATCTACACTGTATGTAAGAAATCATAATTGTCTCTCTCCCCCCCCCCCCCCCCCCCCCCCCCCTCCCTCCCTCTGTCCAGGTACGAGACGGGAGGCTGTTGGACAGTGAGGGACTGCATGGTCGTCTATCGGAACACGTCTCACGTGCGCTGTCAGTGTCAGAGACTGGGGACGTTCGGCGTGTTGATGGACAGCTCCCAGAGGGAGGTTAGTGGCGTGTTATCTGTATTTATCAGCTGACATGAACGTGGTATGGATGTAGAGTTCATGTCACGCGCCTCAGACCGCTGTTCCACCGAGGCCTCAATCACACCTGATCCGTTGAATGCACTGCATACTGACGGGAGTTCATTATCTCTAAGGATGGAATTCAGTACCGCCGTGACACTATAATTGACTGTTCTAATTGATTTTCTAATTTATGGTTAACGAGTATCTCAGCACCTGTCACTCGGGCTGGTGAGCTATGTCGCATCACTTGTTATTTTCCCTGCTCTGGTCAAGGAAACTATAAAAGAAGGAAGGGTCATCACGTCAGAGTACCAAGGAAACTATAAAAGAAGGAAAGGTCGTCATGTCAGAATACCAGCGTTTTATGCTCTGCTTGGGGCCACATTTGGTGCCAGTTCTATTGAAGCCTGCATTAAAATTCTAAATATATAAGCTATCTGAGGAAATATACATCAATAAATATATCAAACGTTAGCTGGTTAACAATGCAACAGATTGCTGATGATTCTGACATCCGAGGTAATAACTTGTTTAAATGACAGCTCATAAACGAGGAGATGGCTGATCCCATTCAACTCAATGTCTTCCGAACGTTTTTCTCCCAAATGTTAGTCGTTATGCCAATTCCCAATCCCCCTTCCTGGTCGTTGCGCCATCTACCCCCTACTGTCGGTCTGGGAGGGCGGAGACTATCACATGCTTCCTCCGACACATGTGTATCCAGCCCACCGCTTCTTTTCACCTGGCAGCGCGGACTCTCACTGGGAGAGTGTAACGTGTGGAAGGATCACACTACCTCTCCTAGATCCTTCCCTTGCTGTGCAGGCGCCCCGACCGAACTGTAGGAGTCGCTGTTTACAATGACCAGGACCCACCCTTACCGGGTTTCCCACCCTCTAACACTGCCATTTGTGTTAGTATGGACGGTCGGCCAACCAGGAAGCACCACAGCTGGATTCGATCCCACTGTCTCTGTGGACCCTTCCTTCTTTTATAGTTTCTTTAAAAAAAAATCTCCAGAATCTCAAGCCCTGCCCCTTTTTTTTTTTATTGATCCTCCAATCGCAATAGGCCTGGGAGGGCAGGTGTTTCATGTGTTGGATTCTTCCAACTTTTGCACTAATAATAATCAGAATCAGAATCCCTTTATTTTCCAAATACACCAGATACACCACAATTTGCCTTGGTTATCTGTGCAAGAACCGGCAACAATCCACACACAGGGTACACGACATGAGAACTGAGGACATAGGAATTGCACTTAAAATGATATCCATACATCCATATAAAGCGCAGTCTCTGTGGCCTTGTGGTGCACAGTTCATGCATTCACTCCGGAGCCTTTGTGGAGTGTTTTTGTTTTTGTTGAGTAGGTGGACAGCCTCAGGAGGAAGCTTACATGGTGGTGGGAGGTTCTGGTGCGTTTAGCCTTCCGTCTCCTGCCAGAGGGGAGTCTGGTGAAGAAGTGATGACCAGGAGGGGTCGGGTCACAGGAGATCTTACCAGCCCTGCTCTCTGCTCTTAGGGTGTTAACTTCCTCTGTAGGTGTTACGTGACAGTCAGTGATCTTCTCAGCTGAGCGTCAGTCTTATAGCTGGAGACTGAGAGGAACCAGACAGTATAGGATCACTCTGCAGCCTGGTCTTATAGCTGGAGGAGACCAGACAAGTGATGAAGGTGGTGATGATGCTTTCAATGATTGCTCTGGAGAACTGAACCAGGATGGTAGAGGATGTGTGAAGTGAACTGAACCAGGATGGTAGAGGATGTGTGAAGTGAACTGAACCAGGATGGTAGAGGATGTGTGAAGTGAACTGAACCAGGATGGTAGAGGATGTGTGAAGTGAACTGAACCAGGATGGTAGAGGATGTGTGAAGTGAACTGAACCAGGATGGTAGAGGATGTGTGAAGTGAACTGAACCAAGATGGTAGAGGATGTGTGAAGTCAACTGAACCAAGATGGTAGAGGATGTGTGAAGTGAACTGAACCAGGATGGTAGAGGATGTGTGAAGTCAACTGAACCAAGATGGTAGAGGATGTGTGAAGTGAACTGAACCAGGATGGTAGAGGATGTGTGAAGTGAACTGAACCAGGATGGTAGAGGATGTGTGAAGTGAACTGAACCAGGATGGTAGAGGATGTGTGAAGTGAACTGAACCAGGATGGTAGAAGATGTGTGAACTGAACCAGGATGGTAGAAGATGTGTGAACTGAACTGAACCAGGATGGTAGAGGATGTGTGAAGTGAACTGAACCAGGATGGTAGAGGATGTGTGAACTGAACCAGGATGGTAGAGGATGTGTGAACTGAACCAGGATGGTAGAGGATGTGTGAAGTGAACTGAACCAGGATGGTAGAGGATGTGTGAACTGAACCAGGATGATAGTCAAGTCAAGTCAAGAGTTTTATTTGTCACGGCATACAAGTATACAGTGAAATGCGGGGGGTCTTGCCCGCAACGATTGTGCAATAGTACAATAATACAATAATAAGAATCCAATAGGATGAAAATAAGGCATTTGTGCAATAATACAAGTAATAAGATAAAACATATCAGGTATATGTACATAAAGTTTACAAAAAGCATGGTAAGACATGCTAGGTCCTGCGATAGTGCAATACACTGTTAGCTACGGATGAGGCACTGGGTCTTATGTACACTACTATTGGTCCTCCTAAAGTAGATCGCCCGCAGCGTAGACGGCAGCCACCTCAGTACTTAGAGGATTACGCTGCCAGTATACTACCTAGCCTTCTACAGACGGTAAACGCGGTAAAAGTAGAAAGTAAAATTATGTCCGACCCTATCAACCAGGATACCCCGACCACAGAGGCCCTAGTGGGTTCTAATGTAACTGACCAAGCTCATGGTGGGGACCAGGAGGGAACTGACACGACTTTACCCCCCGCCAAGACCAAAGAAGTAGTCCCCGGAGAGCTCCGGGAGGAAGACAACCCTCCAGAGATGGAACTCTGCACGGTACAAGATGAGGAGAGCGCCGCGGAGATAGAGCTCCAGGACTCCCCGCAGGAGAACGCATCTCCAACGAGTACTGCCAGGAGCGGATCACCTCAACCAGCGTCTTCCCCCAGCGAGGCGGACAAGATGCTTGCACAGGCGTTCCTCGCCAGCCTAGCAGCCTCAACAGAGCGCGATCGACTCCAAGCACAGACGCTTAGTGAGCGCGAACATTCTTCCATGGAAAGAGAACGCATTCAAGCGCAGCAACGGAGCGATGAAGATCGTATACGTCTAGAGATTAGACGCCTTCAGACGGAAGAGAATATGGCAAGAGACCGGGCCGACACCCAGTGTGCCGCTGCCGGTGCCCAAAGAGAAGCAGAGCGCGACAGAATACAAGCGCAGCTAATGGAGCAGCTGATCGCCAAGGCAACACCCCCTCCCTCCGCACGGGGTTCCAGGGCCTCGTCAAGACACGGGTCAAGGGCACCCTCCCCTAACCGATCAAGCGACCCTGAACTCGACCACCAGAGAGAGCCTATACCCCCCTCCGAACCCCTTCCCCGACCGGTCCCAGTGAGACCCAGCTACAAGGAAGGAACGGTGTACACCGCGGAGAGGCTAAATAGACGACTACAGGATCTAGATGACCTGACAGAAGAAGAGGGAGAGGAGGAGAGTCAAGCCCGACAGCAGCACAGTACTCCACAGGACCAGGAGGTCCAGTACAGCCCAGGCTCTACCCCCGCGGCTCTGCGCTACAGACCCCCGACTCTATTCACGGGTGAGCATGACGCACGACCAGTCCCGAGGAATAGCACCTGGATACGCGGGCCATGGTACCCTGCCGGTACCAGCCCACCGAGAGGCGTAAGAGGAGACTCGCCTAGGAGGCCTCTCTTCCAACGCTCACCGATGTGCCAGCCATCTACGGCGTCATACATTAGCACACCGACGTTTCCAGACTTCACCCATGAGAACCGAGCACAGTACACGGAGTTACGGATGTGCCTAGAGACAATGATGGTTGACGTAGCTGATGAACGCCACAAGTATGCTATCCTATTGAAGCACCTGAAGGTGCCCCGAGCGCACAACATAGCGCTGGCCTATGCCACCTCTACTACCCCATACACAGCGGCTCTAGCAGCACTAGACCAAAGATATGGACGCATATGGGATTACGTAATACACGAGATAAGGCATATTGACCGCCTACCCCCAGCAACAGACAATCGCTCACTAGA
Source organism: Notolepis coatsorum (assembly GCF_963971535.1). Taxonomy (NCBI): domain Eukaryota; kingdom Metazoa; phylum Chordata; class Actinopteri; order Aulopiformes; family Paralepididae; genus Notolepis; species Notolepis coatsorum. Next base: position 8,606 of record NW_028170373.1, read on the forward strand.
CGACCTGTCTATCAAAGTACAATCCCTGGTAGGGATGCTGGGGGCGCAACGAGAAAAGGGTATGCACGAACTATACGCAAACTCTAATGTCGAGAGGATTTTAGAGAAGCTGCCGCCCGCCCGACAAGAGCGCTTCAGGCGGCAAAGAGACCACCGTGATCCTAACGGTCCCGAGCCATCCCTCCTAGACCTAGCCGACTTCCTGGCGAGAGAAGTCAGCAGCCTACGATTGGATACGTTCGTACGGAGCACACCAAGCTCCAGAGAGGGACCTAGGAGAGCAAACGATGGCCGAAGATTGGTGACTGTCATGCACCAATCAGAATCAGTACCGAGCAGCAAGAACCACAGTACCCCCTCGATGAAAGAGAAGTGGAAGATGGTGTGCCCGTACTGCGAAAAGGAACACTGGTTGTCACAATGTGACCTGTTCAAGAAGATGACCGCTGAAGAAGTGAGTCAATGGATAAAGTCCAACCGACGCTGTTACCGATGTGCGCGCAGTCACAGGCCGCCGATTGCCGCTTAAAGAAGAGGTGTAGTCGGTGTGACGGAGCCCACCTAGATGTCCTACACGACAGTAACAGAAGAAAGCCTGCACCCTCAAGCAGCACAAAGGCAAGTGTTATGTACATTGACCCCGCCAGCAGCGGGGGCGCCCGGGTGCTCTTAAAGGTGGTCCGCGTAACACTGAGTTACCAAGATAAGGTCATGGACACTTACGCCGTCCTTGACGACGGGTCAGAGAAGACCCTTCTCCTCGCGTCCGCTGCGGCCCAGCTGGGGCTGCGGGGGAGCGAAAACCAGATGACGATTCGGACAATAAGAAGAGATCTAAAGACGATAAAGGGCGAGAATGTCTCCTTCACTATCGCAGCAAGCGGGCAGCCAGAGAGACGGTATAGGATTACTGATGCTTTCACCAGCCAAGAAATAGGCCTGTCGCAGTACACCTACCCCATCGCCAAGCTGATGGATAAATATGTGCACCTGCGCCAACTACCTATCCCGCTCATAGACGGTGCCACCCCGACCATGCAGACCTCATAGTCCCGATAGACCGGGTCCACACAGGACCCAGAGGCTGTCCTGCAGCAGTCGAGACCCGCCTAGGATGGACATTACAAGGCCCCCTCGCTAAGTCTCTTAACCGAACAGCAGCCACTAACTGCCTCCACTCCAGAGTGACAGAAGAAGACACCACTCTCCTGCAGCATGTCGAGAGGCTATGGACACTAGAGACAATGCCCTTTAAGAACGAAAAGAAAGACATTCGTTCCAAGGAAGACATTTACGCTATAGCCCTCCTCGAGCAAGGGACAAAGAGAGTCAACGTCAACGGAGTGATGAGATACGCAACTCCACTCCTGAGGCGAGAGGGTATGCCTACCTTTCACGCCACAAAAGAAGCGACGGAGCGGTATCTATTGAACACAGAGCGGCGCCTAGCCAGAGACCCCGCTCAAGAGACTGTGTACCGCGCTGAGATTAACAAGCTAATCACAGCGGGACACATAACGAAAATTGACATTAAAGAGGCCGATCAGACGACCGAATCATGGTACGTGCCGCACCACAAAGTCCACCACAACGGCAAGGATCGTATTGTGTTCAACTGCAGCTACCAGATCGGATCACAAAATCTGAATAAAGAGCTCTTGCCCGGCCCAACACTCGGCCCCTCTCTACTAGGCGTGTTACTACGTTTCCGCCAGGACAAGGTGGCCATCAGCGGAGATATCAAAGGGATGTTCCTGCAGGTGAGACTAGTGGAGGAGGACAAGACCCTGCTGCGGTTCCTATGGAGAGAGAGGATCGGGGATGAGCAACCAGCCATCTATCAATGGGAAGTCCTCCCTTTCGGAACCACATGCAGCCCATGCTGTGCTACGTTTGCACTGCAGAAACACGTCGCAGAGGACCCAGCAGCAGATGAAGAGGTCCGACAAAGTGTAGGAAATAGTTTCTACGTGGACAACTGTTTGCAAAGCGCCTCGACGCCAGAAGAAGCCGAGGCTCTTCTACTCAAGCTCCGCGCCTCCCTGATCAAAGGCGGCTTTGATCTCAGGCAGTGGGCCAGCAGCGACCCGCAAGTATTGCGCAGCCTCTCCCCCGAGGACAAGGCAGCGAGCAGCGAGACCTGGATGGCGACCATCCCAGGAGAAGCCCAAGAAATGACACTAGGACTAGTCTGGCGCTTCAAAACAGACTCGCTCCATTATAGACACAAACCCCTGACCAAGGAGCAGGGAAGGTCGACGGCACTACCGACCACCAGACGGAGTGTATACAGAACACTCGCCAGACAATATGACCCGTTGGGATGTATTCTACCTTACACCACCAGGGCAAAGATGATTGTAAGAGCGTTATGGGACAAGGACCAGGGCTGGGACGACCCCCTACCCGAACACCTTGCATCCACATGGAGAGAGTGGGAGACGGAACTCCGCTCACTCCCAGGTGTTAACATACACCGCAGCTACTTCCCACCCACAGTGAGGCCAGAGACATGCAAGATGGATCTGCACGTCTTCAGCGACGCCTCCGAAGTAGCCTACGGTTCGGTGGCCTACTTGCGTGCCCAAGAGGAGGGAGGAGAAATACATACTGCTTTCATCCTGGCTCGCTCAAGAATAGCCCCACGAAAGCAACAATCTATCCCGCGTCTAGAGCTCTGCGCAGCCCTAGCAGGAGCGCAGCTCGCCACGTTAATCCAACGTGAACTCACCATTCCGGTGCAAAGAACAATCTTGTGGTCAGACTCCACGACAGTACTCACATGGATCCGGTCTGATTCGTGCAGATACAAGGTCTTCGTGGGAGTCAGAGTCACAGAGATTCAAGAGTTAACAGAAGTAGCGAGCTGGAGGTATGTGGACACAAAACACAACCCAGCTGACGTCATCACCCGGGGAATGTCCCTGGATGACCTCACCCGTCACAACCTCTACAGTGACGGACCAGAGTTTCTCAAGCTCCCGGAAGAAGAGTGGCCTACACCCACCCCACGGGAGGCGAGTAAAGAGGAGGCCGAAAACAAGAAATCTATGTTCTGTGGATTGAACACACTCGTCTCCACAGACCCCGACATAGACGATTGCCTCACCCTAGAGAGTGCGCAGCTAAAGACATTTCTGTGGCACCACCCAGAGGTTCAGCCCACTACTGACATTTCAGCAGCTGACTACGAAGAAGCAGAACTTCTTCTACTACAACGAGCCCAGAGAGACTCGTTCCCCGACGAGCTGGACTGTCTACAGGGAGCAAAGCCCGTCCCATCAGACAGCAGACTGCTCCACCTGGCACCCGAGAGCGACGCCCATGGTCTCATCAGAGTGGGTGGTCGTCTGCGGAGAGCCCCAGACTTACCGGATGACGTCAAGTACCCGATAGTCTTGAACAGCCGACACAAGGTCACAGAGCTGATCATAAAGAAATACGACGAGGATGTGCACCACGCAGGGGCAGAGAGAGTCTTCGCGGAGATCAGACGTCGTTATTGGATACTGCAAGGGAGAGAAGCAGTGCGGCGCTTCCAGCGAACCTGTCTAGACTGTCGTAAGTGGCGAGCACAGCCCAGTATACCCCGGATGGCTGACCTACCTCCCTGTCGCCTCCGACTCGGCGACAAGCCTTTTCACTCCACCGGTATGGACTGTTTCGGCCCGCTGTATATAAAGAAAGGAAGAGGAACCGAGAAGCGGTGGGGTATTGTATTCAAATGCATGACCACCAGAGCGATACATATCGAACTCCTTCCAACCATGAGCACAGACTCATTCCTTATGGCCTTCCGAAGATTCACATCACGGAAAGGCAAACCGTCTATATTGTTGTCTGATCACGGGACAAACTTCAAAGGCGGAGAAAGAGAGCTGAGAGAGAGCTTCCAAGCTATGGGCCCAGAACTTAAGACCCACCTCGCTCCATCCCAGATTGACTTCCAGTTTAATCCCCCGAACGCACCTCACTTCGGTGGAACTTGGGAACGAGAAGTACGTTCCATAAAGACAGCCCTGTACGCCGTGCTTGGGGCCCAGACCGTGGCGGAAGAAGTCTTAATGACAGTCCTCACGGAGATCGAGGGAGTATTGAACTCAAAGCCCCTCGGTTACGTCTCAAGTGATGTAGCAGATGTCGACCCAGTCACCCCCAACACACTCTTGATGGGGCGGCTGGACCCCGCGCTACCCCAGACAATGTACAGGCCTGAAGAAGCGAACGGCCGAAGAATGTGGAGGTACAGTCAAGTATTGGCTGACAAGTTTTGGAACAGCTTCCTACTCCACTACCTACCGTCTCTACAGACCCGCCAGAAATGGGTAAAAGAGAGAGACAATTTGACAGAAGGAACAGTCGTCATGATTATCGACCAGTCACTACCCCGAGCTATGTGGCCGGCTGGCCGCGTAAGCAAAGTGATCACCGGTGCCGACGGAAAGGTCCGAGCAGCTGAAGTGCTCGTCCAAGGGCGGACCTACACCCGACCCGTGGCGAGGCTAATAGAACTGCCAAGGCTCCCCGATACCATCGATGACGACCATGACCCCATGACTTTGTGAATTGACTGACCCTCACAGCAGACATTGAGTAGTGGACAGTGCGGTTAATCTGTCTCTGCTTAGCTAATTAGGTGGGACTAATTAGGGGGCGGCTGTTATGAAGGATCAATTTAAACCGAGTATATATATTTATTTTTTGATATATATTGAATAGTATTTGTATATCGTTTGATATCCCTTGTATATTCCTTGTACATATACACGGAATATCCCTTTAGCCTACTATAGCCCATACTAGTTCATTCTCCTATTGGACAAAGGACCAGGCGCCAGGGGACCAGCCCCCGGAGTCAAGTTCAAAGTTACCGACAAGACATGTCCGTACTAGCCCCGGCCCTGCCCAGGGATACGGCGACAGAAATGAGAGTGGCACTATTTGTTCACCGTGCATATAAATATAGCGCAGGTGGATACAGAAGTTAGTTAACCTAGTTTGTTACCCACTAAGTGAAGCCTCACCCACGATACGACGTGCGGTGAAGTATGGCCTGTTTGGCCCCAGAATAGCATTGAGACCGCGTGCGAATTAATAACTGAATTGTCAGAGTTTGGCACTGTACCGTCGAGTGCGACGTATTTCTATTAAGTTAATAATAGTCTATTGTGTATGGTGCATCGTGCGGTTAGAGTTCTAAAGTGACCAGCATCTCCAACGCTTCCTCGTGTTAGCTAGATTCTTATCCAGGCTGGGCCGACCACATGGCGCTTTCATCCGAGGAGATCTAGGCGAGGACCGAATGGACATGTACACTGGATTACCTACCCGACGACTGCTTAGCCCTGTGCGGCTGGAATATATATTTGCTTTGGTACTGTGATTTGTGGAGCGGATAATCGCCGACGCCTGTGAGTGTTGGATTTACCCCCGAGAGGAGTCAAGGTCGAGTCGGCGCTCAGAGAGCCTGAGGCCGCCTAGTTTTCTTCTTCACTGTGGAGCTACAGCCTACAAGAGAACCAAGCTGTATTCGTCTGCGGATCAAGAGTCTATCGCACTGTCTTCTGTACTCGAAGTCTCCCTAGATATCGTTGACCAGACGTTCTACTACCGACAGCTCTCCTACCCCCCCTGCCGGCTTACAACCGGGAGGACCCCTTCCAGTATATCCCGCTATATCATTAAGTGTACCATAGATATAATTCCCTAAGAGCCAGGTTGTATACTTGCCTCCTGCGTAACCAGAGAATGGACATTCAGTGTTGATTTGCCTACGAATACTCATTTGCCTTACAAGTGCAATCAAATGTAATATAAGTATCATATGTACCTTTTGCTCCATTAAATACTTGATTAATACCTTTGACTGGAACCGATTTCATTGTGGGAAGTGTTCATCATATTCATATATTGTGTACTGTATGGCCAGTAGTTAAAGTACATAAAGCGGTAGTGGTTTAATGATACCATACTATCAATACAGTCAGGGAATTGTACCCCTCAGTTACAACTATACAATGCTATACTATACAATCTACAGTTATACTATGTGTCCTTATGCTAGCTTGCTATCCATCTGTTTACTATACAAGAACCACTCCCGTTCTTGTTTTATTGTGTAAAGTGACCATGAGTGTGAGCGTGTGCAGCATGTGTGTGTGTGTGTGTTCATGTTAATGTGACTGCTAGTGTGTGAGCGTATACAGTGTGTGTGTTGTGTGTGTGCTCATGTGTGCTTGTGTGTGGAGAGTTCAGTGTTCAAGACTCTGATGGCCTGGGGGAAGAAGCTGAGCCGAAGTCTCTCTGTCCTAGTTGCTGGTGTTCGCAGGCGTTGTTGGGGTGGTGAGGGTCTTTCATTATTCTGCAGGCTCTGGATTTGCACCTCTTGTTATATAAGACCTGCAGGAGTGGTAGTGCAATACCCGTAGTACGCTCAGCTGAGCGCACCACTCTCTGTAGGGCCTTCTTGTCCTTTGCCGTGCTGTTTCCATACCAGGCAGTGATGTTTCCAGTCAAGATGCTCTCTACAGCTCCGGAGTAGAAGGACTGGAGTATCTTCCCTGATACTCTGTACTTCCTTAACTGTCTCAGGTGGTAGAGGTGCTGCTTCGCCTTCTTTACGACTGAGTCTATGTGTGTTGTCCATGTCCGATCCTCTGAGATGTGGACCCCCAGGTACTTGAAGCTGCTCACACTGTCCATGGTAGCCCCGTTTATCCTCAGTGGTGTGTGTGTGTCCTGCTGTGTTCTCCTAAAATCCACGATCAGCTCATTGGTTTTACCAATGTTCAGGAGCAGGCTGTTGTCCTGGCACCAGCATTTCAGTACCTCAACCTCCTCCCGGTAGGCCTTCTCGTCGTTGTCAGAGATCAGCCCCACCACCACTGTGTCGTCCGCAAACTTCACTATGGAGTTGGAGCTGAACTTGGCCACACAATCATGTGTGTATAGTGAATACAGCAGGGGGCTCAGGACACAGCCCTGGGGGGACCCGATACTCAGGGTGATGGTGTTGGAGGTCTGACCCCCCACCCTGACCGCCTGGGGCCTTTCACTCAGAAAGTCCAGTATCCAGGCGCTCAGAGCGGAGCTGAGACCCAGCTCGATCAGCTTTGTCCACCAGTCTGGTGGGGACTATGGTGTTGAACACTGAGCTATAGTCAATGAACAACAGTCTCACATAGCCCCCCTTCTGGCAGTCTAGGTGAGAGAGGGTGCTGTGCAGTACTTGGGAGACCGCATCGTCAGTGGACCTGTTTGGCCTGTATGCAAATTGCATAGGGTCCATATCGCTGGGGAGGGAGGCACAAATGTAATCCTTAACCAGCCTCTCAAAACATTTCATGGCCACAGAGGTGAGTGCCACCGGTCTGTAGTCATTAAGACCTGTTGGGGAGGATTTCTTTGGTACTGGGATTATAGTAGACACCTTGAAACAGGCAGGGACCACGGACTCCGCCAGGGATAGATTAAATATTTTGAATTGATGTTCCAGTGAAAATTCACATTGTAACATGAAAACTAAGTTCTCCCAAGCAGTGATATTCAAGGCTAGATGATGACTAATGTACGGAATACATTTGACTACCATAGTAATTTCCCCTCATGGCACATACGCAGAATAATACCCCATTGCAAAGCTATGATTTTTGCCAAGAATAACATGACATTTGGTGGTTAATAATCTAGTCTGACCATTTCCAGTTTAAGTCCTAGGGACCCTCGTCTAGACCTCTGCCTGTACTCTGCAGCAACATGAATACATTATGCATTAGCTGTGACCCAGGCTCAAAGCTAGAATTTGCAATGTAGTCAAAACAGTGACCTGTAGGCAAACGAGCCCCACTTGGTACTGCACTTTGTTTACATGTTTTGTTTTGGTCTGATGTGTGGGTTGGAACTGAGTGGGGATAGGGGGATAAGGGGTGGGGGGGGGGGGGGGGGGCTGCTATTGCTGGCCACACCTCAGGCTCTGCCCAAGAGAGGTCTGGAGAAATTCACAGTATAATAAGTTAACTCCACCTTTAAGCCACCCATCTGTACAGTATGTGCATAACTTGCTCCAATTTGAATGTCAGTGTGCTTCCATTGTTAACATTAACTATCCTAAATGTAGCTCAAACAGTGAACAAAACTCACAATTTCCTAATGTGAGTAAAACATTGCAGATGATCTTCTGATCTCTGCCTCCTTTTCGCTCTCTGAATCTGTTTTTGTTTTCCTGTCTCTCTTTCTCTCTCTCTCCCTCTCTCCCTGTCTCTCACCCTCCCTCCCTCTTTCTCTCTCTGTCTCTCCACCCCTCTCTCTCTCTCTCCCCCCTCTCCCCCTCGCCCCCTCTCCCCCTATCTCCCCCCCCTCTCCCCCTCTCTCTCTGAGCAGCAGTTGGAGGGGGACCTGGAGACCTTGGCCCTGGTGACCTGGTCCTCTCTGTGTGTGTCCATGCTGGCTCTGCTGCTCAGCGTGATGCTGCTCTCCTGCCTGCGGGGCCTCAAGTCCAACACCAGGAGCATCCACTGCAACACCGCGGCCGCCATGCTGCTGTCTGAGCTGGTGTTCCTGCTGGGAGTCAACCAGACCGAACAGCAGGTGAGGGAGAGAGAGGGCAGGGGAGGGGGAGAGATGGAGAGAGAGGGAGGGAGGACTGTCTGAATGTGTTAAGGCTGCCCTACCTTAGTCCATTGGTCAGGTAATCACTGATGCTTTTTCTCTCCCTCTGTAATAACACTACATTTAACATGGTCTTGGTGGAAACATCATTTTACAGGCAGCACTAGAGTGAGTGTGTGCGTGTGTGCGTGTGTGCACAGGTTATTATAATTTTTTTCCTGGTAGATCTAACCATGTTAACATCACTGTTAACCACAGTACTGTATGTCTGCACAGTGTATGTGTGTGTGTGTGTGTGTGTGTGTGTGTGTGTGTGTGTGTGTGTGTGTGTGTGTGTGTGTGTGTGTGTGTGTGTGTGTGTGTGTGTGTGTGTGTGTGTGTGTGTGTGTGTGTGTGTGTGTGTGTGTGTGTGTGTGTGTGTGTGTGTGTGTGTGTGTGTGCGTGCGTGCGTGTGTGTGTGTGTGTGTGTGTGTGTGTGTGTGTGTGTGTGTGAATGATAGTGTGTGTGTGTGTGAGTGATAGTGTGTGTGTGTGTGTAGCAGTGAGTCAGTATGAGTCTGCTAATGAGGGAGCAGTACAGTAAGTATGAGCTCACGCAGTCAATGATGACTTTATCTGAGCTGTACTGTTGACCGAACCAGTGAAGAGGGTATTTATAACTACCAGATATACTGGCGGGATGGGATGACTCGCACTTAAATCACGCCTGGGAGAACACACCCTGTGTGTGTGTGTGTGTGTGTGTGTGTGTGTGTGTGTGTGTGTGTGTGTGTGTGTGTGTGTGTGTGTGTGTGTGTGTGTGTGTCTGTGTGTGTGTGTGTGCATGCGTGTGCATGTTAAATCTCCACTGTAGCCTAATGGGCGCCAGGCACTGAAGCAGTTTTCCGTACCCATGGGATTGTTCTCAAAGATAATCAAGATCCATCACGCGGGAGTCTCTGATAGTGCTGAACGGCGATCCATTTTGCGAATTACTTTTGTTCTCTGTTGTGACGTTAATGCCAACGTTATAGCCTCGTTGACAGATGTAACATTGACGCTAACGTTAGCCTTGTCGACAGGCGGATCCTTCGGGATGGGATGTACTATTCATTATCATCATTAGCGAAGAAGGTAGCTGGCGTTAGCTCAGCCTGTTGGCAAGACGCTTCCTCACTGCGGCGCGCAGAACGTGGTTTAATCCAAAAGCCACGTGAGGAAACGGTGAAATCCGGCGGGTGTGTTGTCATTCAGCGTTCTCTCTGTTAGCACGTTGGAGGAATCAGGACGTTTTTGTGTTTGTGTCCTGAAGGCTATGTGTGAGGAATGGGAATAACAATGTGGTGTGAAAGTCATTGTCAAAGTCATTGATGGGTTTTCTGCCAAAGTGCTGCTCTGTATTTGTATGACAGTCAGTAAACCCTTGCAAAAAGTATCCGTTTTATTTAATGAATTGAAAACATTCAGCATCGCCTTCCTCCCGGCATGCAGCAACAACATGTATCAGGCAAATGCGCATCGCAACATTGACTGAGTGGAATCCCTTTCTATTCACATAACTGCATTTGTGATGGAGCTTTGACAGCTACAGTAACAGTCTATTGCTCGATCCATCTCCAATATCACGATGGACCGTGCCGGTGGCAAAGACCCGAGGGTGGAGAGGATCTTGAATGAATTCCATCATCATATTTATATGTTGTGTGTCTGTCCACTATGTCTGTTACTTTGTTATTCCCCCCCCCTATCTATGTAAAGCGACCTTGGGTCTCTTGAAAGGCGCTATATAAAATGAAGCTATTATTATTATTGTTATTATTATCACATCTGAGCGGGAGCTCACAAATAGACTGTTAGTCTCAGTGAAGTTTCAACGGAGGTCATCTATTCTAACCAACAAATTGAAGTAGAAAGCATTTCGTGACCAATCTTATTTGGAAACATGAAACACAAAATAATTCGCTTTTTATTTGAAACAATATTTAATCGCATTTGGAGGTTGGTGTTTTGCGTCTGCCCCCCCGTGCCAAACAAGCAGGCCAACCTCTTGTTCGCATGTGAGCCCGTTATAATTACACTACTGTCGCTATTTTATAATGAACTATAATGAATTACGGGTCATACAGAAGTTGAACACTAATGCACGGAAGCTTATTTCCGCC
>NW_028170372.1:0-12500 GCF_963971535.1 Notolepis coatsorum
TCATGTAGTGTCCTTTTACAAGAGGAAAGCTTGGGCTTCAACCAGCTTGGGCGTCACTCACAACCCCCAGGATGAGAACCCCTGAGCTCAGCTTATCATGGTAAGTAACTTCGGCACGCGATGACTTCCCTACACCTTTGGATAACGTTGTCATGGAAACAAGCGTTGTTTTATGTGTGTGGACTAGATGCCCTACTGTGGGGAACATACCCAGAATTGCCTTGCGGTCCGACTAAGACAGAGCTAGCTAGCTTTGCTAACTACAGTCAAACGGCCGGGTCTATTGTGGCTAGCTCTAGTAAGGTTACAATCACAACGAGGGTCTATGACAGTAGCACGCATGTGTTAAAAGCATCTCGGCGGGTGTTCGTTCGTGACGGGGCGCATCTTTCTCGGACCACGAGGTGAGAGTCGGAATCTTCAACAGGAATTCCCGCCGCAGGAATGTTCATCCACTTGATGCCGTTGCCATGGTAACACATGCGCTTTCCGAGTCCGACGCGCCAAACCAACACCGGCGACATTATCACGTCGCTCTGCGGCAGCCGGCGGAAACATTTAAGGGTTAAACCCTCTCTCATGCAGAAGCGAGTAGCGTGCCTAGCAAAACTGATCTCACATACCTCACGACCTCACAAGTGTTTTTACAAGTGTTTGGGAGGTACTGAGCATACGACTGGATAAACGAGACATTGGAATATACCGTATGATATGTTTGAGAGTTTGATATTGTTTGAGATTTGCCCTTGTTAAAATTAGCCGCAATATTTTTGGGATTCATTCATTCAAGGCATCACAGGGTCGAGTAACTGATTAAAGTATTCCTTTAAGGCTTGCCAGCCAAGTGGCCATTCAAGAATGTAGATTTGTATGGGGATTGCCACTCTGTTCATAAAAAATTCTACGCAGAGGATAAAAACGGGAAGAGCCATAGGCTACAACTGCGGCGTGTTGCAAAGTTGTAAATGGTTTGGCTGTTTCAACTCCAGCCTTGTTGGCAAACAGCGGCCGTGTTGAGACGCGGGGTATTTGTGTGTTTGTACACTGGTGTTGACACTGTGACTCACTTCCCTGGATCAGATATGCATCTATTGCAGTTGGCCTGTTTTGCCCCATTCTCTCTTTTTTCTCTCATTAGCACAAACACAGGGTAAAGAGTAGATCTTCACAGAGCTGGATATTGTCAGAATGATTTCAAACAGGTTTAAATCCCCAAGCTGTTTAGCTTCACACCCACTCACGCGTGCTACTGCCTTTGATTATGTGTTTGTGTGTTTTTGTTTGCCTGTGTGTCTGTGTGCGCACACAGAATGCTTGTGTGTACGTGCCTGTGTGTGTGTGTGTGTGTGTGTGTGTGTGTGTGTGTGTGTGTGTGTGTGTGTGGTGTGTGTGTGTGTGTGTGTGTGTGTGTGTGTGTGTGTGTGTGTGTGTGTGTGTGTGTGTGTGTGTGTGTGTGTGTGTGTGTGCGCACACACGGGAATATTTGTGTGCGTAAATGTGTGTGTGTTTTTGTGCATATGTGTGCCGTGGGTGCTCGCGTGTGTTTGTGTGTATGAGTGTGTTTCTACATGCACCCATCTGCTTGTGTGTGTGTGTCTGTGGTGTAAACAGCAAATGTCCCTGGTGTCTGGAGGTATTACACTGAAGGCCGGCCAAGCATACAGGCCTGGAGGGCCTTTCTGAGTCAGTGGACAGGACTGGGACACGCCAGCGACCTTTTCAACACACATTAGGCCAGGGTCACCTCACTGAGGTACAGGTTCCTAAGAGAGCGAGAGAGAGAGAGAGGGGGGGGGGGGACGAGAGAGAGAGAGAGAGAGAGAGAGAGAGAGAGAGAGAGAGAGAGAGAGAGGGAGGGACAGAGAGAGAGAGAGAGTGAGAGAGAGAGAGGGAGGGACAGAGAGTGAGAGAGAGAGTGATAGAGAGTGAGAGAGAGAGAGGGAGGGACAGAGAGTGAGAGAGAGAGAGTGATAGTGAGAGAGAGAGAGAGAGAGAGAGAGAGAGAGAGAGAGAGAGAGAGAGAGAGAGAGAGAGAGAGAGAGGTAGAGCGATATGGATGGGGTTACAGGGGTTATATGTGCGTGTCCTCTTCGCTATACCTTGCGAAAATGTGCCCTTTCATCGCTCTGTTCCTGTGTGCATCTGTCTATATGTGTTTATGCCTCCCCCCTCACACAACATACAGTTTATACTTATGCTTCAGTTTGCTTTCAATTAAATCCGATTTGTTATTCCACAACATACTTTACAGAGAGTCATCAGAATGCACTATAGAAGCAACAACTAAAAGCGCTTTGGCATGGGAAAAACTCTCCATCCACTGTGATGCTATATAGTGTATATAGTATCGGACATAACCTTCAACCGGGATCGCATACCAAGTGGCAGAGAGGACCATCACCATCGATCATCATACTCACATTTGTCCATAGTTGTCGTTTACAATATCAATCTGTGTATCTATCGTGACCCAATCCCCACGTTCCCCTATGGGCCTAAAAAACATGCATGGATGCACTTTTCTTACCTCAGCAACAATCACTAGGAGAACGTCTCCTCACATCAGACAAGTTACACCGTGTGCATGTGTGTGTGTGCGTGTATGTGTATACCGGTATGTGTGTGTTTGTGTGTGTGTGTGTGTGTCCGTGCGTGCACGTCCTAGTGCATCAGACCGGTGAAGAGAAGAATAACCCAATTATAAAGACAGTCTGCCTCACAGACATACAGTATGTACACAGATAGAGAGGTGTGGAGGGGGGGGGGGGGTAGAGGAGAGGAACAAAGGACAGAGGTAGAGAGTGGTTTTGATGAAAAGAGCAGAGTAAAAGAGGGATAAGAAGAAGAAGAAGAAGAAGAAGAAGAAGAAGAAGAAGAAGAAGAAGAGAAGAAGAAGAAGAAGAAGAAGAAGAAGAAGAAGAAGAAGAAGAAGAAGAAGAAGAAGAAGAAGAAGAAGAAGAAGAAGAAGAAGAAGAAGAAGAAGAAGAAGAAGAAGAAGAAGAAGAAGAAGAAGAAGAAGAAGAAGAGAGAGAGAGACTGCAAAGCAAGGACACGGCAGGGTGAGCCTAACGGACCGGGAACAGTGAGCTCCTATATTGGGAAACAGGCCCGCAAAAACGGTGATGCTTAAACGGAGAAGTCAAATATTAAGATGTGTTTTAAATTAGGTGAATCCCAAAGGGGGGAAATAAATGCTAAATCCAAATATTTTTTCGTGGTTGTGCCTCGGTTCACGGACAAAGTAATTTTTCCTTCTTGTCATTTTTTCTTTTCTTTTGGGGGGGGGGGGGGCACATGGGAGGGGCCACATGGCTTGAACCTGACAATTTGGACGATGTGGTTGCATAGCAACAGACACCACCAGAGTACCAAAAAAAGCAAAAAGCAAGCTGGATGTTTGGTGGCTTGTTAAATAGTATCTGCTTCCATGACATTATCCACAAAACCAGCTGAACAGACACATGAGAGGAGCTTATATATCTATATGCCTGTATACAGTATATATATGCAGAGTTTAAAACCTTGATCTCCAACCTTTGTCAATTAAGTTGTATGTGTTTTCATTGATTTACATCCTTGCTTTTTGCCTCGCCTTGTCTTATTGTTATGATTCTATATGCTGTGTGATTTTATATGCTTTTTGTTTGCTCCTTTAGGTATGTACACTCGACGTGACTGTAAATGAGGGACACCTCAGTTGCCTTTTGAGTTGAAATAAAGGTTTGAATATAAATATATATATATAAATATATAAGCAAACACTTCATCTATTTTGAAACTGTGACTTTATTGAAAGTATTATCTGCGGGCTATAGAACATAGCGATGAATACATCATTTATTAATACGTGATTGTATCTTTGAAAGATGGCCAGAAGCCTACAATACAATATTCAATATGACAATAAGATGAGTTTGTCCGCATTGAAGCACATATTTCATTGTCCACATCGAAGACGTACATTACACCCACATATTATTTAATAAGCCCCACACAATAGGGAATTAGCATTTGAAATGCCATCTGTGTGTTTGCGAGCCTATAACATGAGGCGGGATCAAAAGCAAGGCTTTTTGTCATAGCACAGATAAACACAAAGCAATTTCCCTCTGAATTTATTAACATTTCAGAAGTGAATCTCTCCCTATATTTATACATCTGTGAAGCGTGCCTACTGTAGGTGGTGAGATTCCAATGAAGCAATAAGATGGAGCAAATCTTTTTATGATGTATACTGTCAGCTGTGTTGTATGATGTAGATTAACATACAGGACAACAGGAGATTCCCCCACACTTCCTCTGTATTGAACCTGTGATACACAGTGTCCGTGCATTACATGCCATTGAATAATACATCAAAAGGGGACCCTGTTTTTGCTTAATCTAGTTTACGTTGGACCCCTACCAGCTCAGGAAATCAAAGACTCGCGCGCTTCGGCAAGCTTTTGCCAACTTTGCAGACTCTCAAGTATCTCCGTCTCGGTTATTAAAGTCTCCTTTTGCACATGAATAGAACCGCGTTGCTTTAGGATATATAGTAAGTGACTGCCGTTGATCCCGTCACCAGTGTGTTCTCACAGAGCTGTGAATAATAGATAGGAAAGCTGACCAGAGATAATGCGTCTCTCATTGTGGAACGTAGCTCCTAGCGCAAACAGCGTCTAAGAGAACGCTAACAAGAAGAAGGGGGGGGGGGGGTTTCTTTTTTTTTTTACGGTCGATGTTCTGAGGGTTCTCATGCATTTATTAATAATGGAGTTCCTTTCAAAACATCTCCTCTGGATAAGATGGATAACGCTCGTTCCTTTTATCACGCTCTCTCTCTCACACACACAGACACACACACACACACACACACACACACACACACACATACACACACACAGACTCTCGCTGACAGTGATGAGCTGTGAAATCGGATGAGAAGGCTGGAGTGTGGTTTTTCTGTAGCCTTTCAACACATCCATTTGGGTCACAGAATAGATTATCGCCCCACACATTCACCCTGACACTGATCCTCCTCTGGTGTGAATTCAATCAGAATTAGACTAAGTGGAAGTAGAAATGGAAGTAGCAACAATATTTATTGGAAATTTAGTGTTCAATATTTCAATATTCAATATTTTGGTGATAGATAAATGACAATTCAATTGCAATGAAAAAGTCTTTGGCAACTAGACTCGTCGTTAATTATGAGTTCCTCCTTTGGAATGATTGACACGGCTCCCTCTTCGAAAACCCAGCTGATCCCAATTCTGGAGGTGGAGGGGTGGAGGCGGGCCCATGGATGGTTCCGCGTGATTGGTTCCCTTAGATTAAGAAGATTGTGATTGAGGCGGCTGGGTGGCGTAGCGGAGATTGCACTTGTCACCAATGCAAGAGACTCCGGTCTCGAATCCCGGTGTCAGCATTGCCTGAGGCTTGGACCAGTCGTCATACTATCTCAATTGGCAGAGGTAGCGGGTGGAAGTCGATGGGTGGGGATTGGACGTTGTGGACAGCGACTCCTACAGGTCGGTTGGGTGATGCCTGCACAGCGGAGACAGGAAGTATCGGGGGCAGCGTGAGCCTCCCACGCGTTACTCCTCGCCACTGAGAGACCGCGCTGTCTGGTGAAAAGATGCAACAGGCTGCCTCCTCGTGTACCGGAGGGGACACGTGATGCAAGGCTTCTATCCTCACTACAGCCGACCAGTGGGGGGCATAGTCTAGCAACGTTCAAGACAGGGGAGGGGAGAATTGGCAATACGAAATTGGGATGGAAGAAAAATAGAAAAATAAGGAGAAAAAGTGGATAAAAAAAAAAAATATTGTGATTGGTTTGCTGAGATGAGACAGACTTTGATAGGATAAATGGGAAGAATGCAAACAATGAATGAATGTGCAAATAGACTTCCTGTTTGGATTTTACATGAAACTACACTATGGCCAGAATAAGACTAAGTAAATGGACTAAATAAAGTAGATGGACTAAGAAGTTAGTTTAGTGTACAAAATGTGTTGGTGATATACGAATGACATTACATTGTAATATAAAAGTATTTGGCAACTAGACTCTATCAAGAATCACCCCATAGGTAATGGACTCCATGTAGCCAATAGGATGACAGGGACTCCCATCTTGATATTAATCTACGGGTAATCATCCCCATGAAAAAATAATGACTCACCATGACAGCATGTGAATAAACAAGATTATGTAAATACACAATAGCTAATGAGCAGTCATAA
The DNA here is from genome assembly GCF_963971535.1 of Notolepis coatsorum. Lineage (NCBI taxonomy): Eukaryota > Metazoa > Chordata > Actinopteri > Aulopiformes > Paralepididae > Notolepis > Notolepis coatsorum. The sequence goes on from NW_028170372.1 coordinate 6,232, forward strand.
TTAGCACCAGTAAGGCATGGAAAGAAAGCCAGCAATGGTTGGCCTAGTACACCAACGACCACGTATAAACCCTCTGCTTGAGCTATGATAGAGATATGGTGTAGTGGATGGCAAATTCATAATTCAGCAATAGATACAGTTTGCGATATGCATAGCGATAGATAGCATTAGTACACAATGGAGTGAAAATAGACGGCAGTCTACGGTGACATGAAGTCAATCATGGATGGCAAAATGATACAATAACAGGAGTAGCCGCCGGCAATGAATGGCACAATACTATAAAACAGGTGGGGCCAGCAATGGTTTGCATTAACGGCAATAACAAGGTAAAGCTGGGGAATGGACAGCCTAATTAACAAATGAATACCAGCAACGAGTCACATACAGTAATACTGAAATAAAATGTGACGACAATAATGTATGGTGTAAGTTAACAATGACAGGGATGCCTGGAATTAGAACATTGAGAGGAAGAGGATTTAATCGCTGCAAGGAGAAGATGAAGGGGAGACCAGGATCAGCTGTGCCCTGCAACAAGGAGAAGATGAAGGGGAGACCAGGATCAGCTGTGCCCTGCAACAAGGAGAAGATGAAGGGGAGACCAGGATCAGCTGTGCCCTGCAACAGGTGAAGATGAAGGGGAGACCAGGATCAGCTGTGCCCTGCAACAAGGAGAAGATGAAGGGGAGACCAGGATCAGCTGTGCCCTGCAACAAGGAGAAGATGAAGGGGAGACCAGGATCAGCTGTGCCCTGCAACAAGGAGAAGATGAAGGGGAGACCAGGATCAGCTGTGCCCTGCAACAAGGAGAAGATGAAGGGGAGACCAGGATCAGCTGTGCCCTGCAACAAGGAGAAGATGAAGGGGAGACCAGGATCAGCTGTGCCCTGCAACAAGGAGAAGATGAAGGGGAGACCAGGATCAGCTGTGCCCTGCAACAAGGTGAAGATGAAGGGGAGACCAGGATCAGCTGTGTCCTGCAACAAGGAGAAGATGAAGGGGAGACCAGGATCAGCTGTGCCCTGCAACAAGGAGAAGATGAAGGGGAGACCAGGATCAGCTGTGCCCTGCAACAAGGAGAAGATGAAGGGGAGACCAGGATCAGCTGTGCCCTGCAACAAGGAGAAGATGAAGGGGAGACCAGGATCAGCTGTGCCCTGCAACAAGGAGAAGATGAAGGGGAGACCAGGATCATCTGTGCCCTGCAACAAGGAGAAGATGAAGGGGAGACCAGGATCAGCTGTGCCCTGCAACAAGGAGAAGATGAAGGGGAGACCAGGATCAGCTGTGCCCTGCAACAAGGTGAAGATGAAGGGGAGACCAGGATCACCTGTGCCCTGCAACAAGGAATAAATTATTTGACAAATCACCAGCAATTTGCATTAATTGTTCAAGTAAATTACGTTAAACAGATCTGATCTGAACGGAGAGAGTTGCAGAGAAATGAACATGGCATTCTTCAATTGAATAAGATCAAAACAACAACACACACACACACACACAAACAAACACACACACACACAACAAACTACTAATAAAATATTCCCAGAAAGATGACTCATAGTAATTCTACTCACAGGTGCATCCGAGCGTATTTAAGTGCATGCCAAACGTTTGCTACGTTGAGTGAATTTGACAAATATAGACATGAAGAGCCAGATTCCCGACATGCAGATGGCCATGAAAGGCCAGTGACATTAAATGGTTGAGTGAAGGGCCAGCAATAGAACTAGGAATTCCCCCCAACAGCCGACTACAGGCGAGACATTCAGAGGGTTGAGGGACAAATTGCCTTTCAAAAGGACAACTTAAAACACATGACTGAAAATGAATTTAAGAACGTTTAAGAAGAGCATAGGATGATGACGATGATGATGATGATGATGATGATGATGATGATGATGATGATGATGATGATGATGATGATGATGATGATGATGGAAAATAGACTGATGAACTGGTTGTGAAGGTATACCGTCATGGATCCGCAATACGGCATATTTCTTTGTTAATAATTTTTTTCCCCATGCAGCAGTGTTTTTATAAAAAAATTCAAATAAACATTTGGAATGTAACTGCACCATGATAATTGATATTACACAATGAACTATATGAATTACTGTATGTCATATATCACATGGCAATTTGATCCAGAACACAACTACTAAGATGATGATGGTGATATGATATTTTGGCCATGCATATCGCCCCCAGTCCTTGACAAAGAGAAGAGTGTGAAAACTAAATGACAAATTAAAACAAATGACGGAAGTTAATTGATGTGCGAGTGAGCATAGGCTGCTGAACAGCATTCCCTGATGAAGGGCCAAGAAAATGTACAGTGGGAAATATAACTGAACAAAAACATTACATTATCGAAATGCTAGAATGAGCATGATTGTGCTAGCTGGTGGGTGAAGGCCAGCTGGAAGCGCTGCTTTGTAACATCGGTGCCAAAATGGAATAGATGAACAGGGGGAAACTATGCAAATGATTTTCCAGTGACGAGAGACTGAATTAATGAATTGAAATGCTACGAATGCCAAAGCTGACCGAGGGGTCGGCTTCATCACTGGCTCGTTGACCAGTTGTGCTGCCAGAGATACGCATGACTTGACCCAGCATTGCAAAGGTACACTTTGAATGGCAAAGACAGGAGGAGGGATCACCTGGAGATGCGCCTTGTACTGCAGATGAAGCCTCACTGTGGAAGAGAGGTCAAAGACACATCGTCTGAAAGCCAGCGGTTTTACGGGATAGGGGTTAAATGAGCTGATACCGCCTTGCAATACAGATGCGGAATTAACTCCGCTGCACATTGGCACCTGTGAAACGTCCTTTGTAGCCCTGAAGATGAATAACACCGCGTGTGACAATTGAGAACGATCTGCATGAAAATGGTGAGTGTAGTGATAGACCCGTGGTGTTCGTCCAGACGACCTTGGATAATGAATAGGTTACATTTGGTTCGATTGGCGATCGTGTGTAATAAATCTGAAAAGGCAAATGTGTTAATTATACTATTATTATTGTATTATGCACAATTGTTGCGGGCAAGACCCCCCGCATTTCACTGTATACTTGTATGCCGTGACAAATAAAACTCTTGACTTGACTTGACTTGACTATGAATGAACCAATGACTGTGCAGTGCAAATAGTCTTCCTGGTTGACTTCCTTAGGTTAAACTACATTTCCACACCACCAGGTGAACAATGAATGCACTGTTAAAAGTGTGATGTAGACCAATCCATTAAGTTTTATTGTGTAATATCAATTATCATGGTGCAGTTTCATCACAAAAGTGTGATGTACTGTAGACCAATACATAAAGCAGCTGCATTATGCATATTCAATCATTTGAAAAAGACACATTTGTTAAATGCTAATGTATGTACTCAAGCATCTCTCTCTCTCTCTTTCTTTCTCTCACTCTCTCTCTCTCTCTCTCTCTCTCTCTCTCTCTCTCTCTCTCTCTCTCTCTCTCTCTCTCTCAAGTTTCAAGTTTCTTTAATAGTTGTCATACAGAAGTACAGAATACTTTTATACAAAATGCTTCTTACTGTTGCGCTCCAGAGACTGTGCAAGACAAGATAAGTATGAAATAAAATAACATAGTAAAATTAGAAGTAAAAAAAATGAGGTCACAGTGTTCAGTTTAGACATATGTACAATGTTCGATGCAGAATAGACGTAGTTACCATACAATATACAATACTGTGCAGTGTACTAATATACAATACTATATAGTGCAAGGCAGAAATGGAGAAATGGGACGAGGTGCAATTTAGGTACAATTCACAGTAGGTGTACGAGTTGTAGTGCAAATCCTTTATCAATAAATATAAAGTGTAAGTGTGTTTGTGTGATCTAAAGTGTGGAGAGTGGGTGCTGCAGTGTGTTGTTTGTTTGAGTGAGTGTGGGTGTGTGTGCTGTGTGCATTTGATGGTTGTTGCATAGTGATTATTGTTCGTTTAGCAGCCTGATGGCCTGGGGATAGAAGCTTCTTCTGAGTCTTTCTGTGCTCGCCTTAAGACTCCGGTATCGCTTGCCTGACCGCAGCAGTTCAAAGAGGCAGTTGTTCGGGTGGCTCGAGTCCTTAATAATTCTCTTAGCCTTCCCCTTGCACCGCTTGTTGTAAATGTTCTGGAGGGTGGGAAGCCCCCCTCCAATTGTGCGTTCGGCTGAACGTGTCACTCTTTGTAGTCTGCTACGGTCTTGTGCAGTGCTATTCCCAAACCAGGAGGTGATGTTGCCGGTCAGGATGCTCTCTATTGTACATGAGTAGAAGTTCCTAAGGATCTTCTGACTGACTTGGAACTTCCTTAGGCGCCTGAGGAAGTAGAGGCGTTGTCGTGCCTTCTTCACAACACTGTCAATGTGTGTGGTCCATGTCAAGTCCTCGGATATGTGGGCTCCGAGGTACTTGAAACTGTTCACTCTCTCAACCGGTGCCCCGTCGATGCTGAGGGGGCTGTAGTCCTTGACCCCCGACCTCCTGAAGTCCACAATCATCTCTTTTGTTTTGCTGACGTTCAGGGAGAGGCAGTTCTCCTGACACCACTGTGACAGGTTCTCTACCTCTTCCAGGTAGGCCCTTTCGTCGTTGGCAGAGATCAGGCCCACCACTACTGTGTCATCAGCAAATTTGATGATGGTGTTGTTGTTCCGCTGTGCTACGCAGTCATGTGTGTACAGGGAGTAGAGGAGGGGGCTCAGAACACAGCCCTGGGGGGCCCCTATGTTGAGCGTGATGGATGAGGAGGTGCAGTTGCCGGCTCTTACCACCTGGGGTCTGCCCGTCAGGAAGTCCAAGACCCACTGGCAGAGGTCATAGTTCAAGCCCAGGTCCCTGAGCTTGGCTATGAGTTTGGAGGGGACTATGGTATTGAATGCTGAGCTGTAGTCGATGAACAGCATTCTCACATAGTTCCCCTGCCTCTTGTCCAGGTGTGATGCTGCTGTGTGCAGCACATGGGCTATGGCGTCCTCCGTGGACCTGTTGGGGCGATATGCAAATTGCAGAGGGTCCAGGTTGATGGGGAGGGAGGAACAGATGTAGCCCTTCACTAGCTTCTCAAAGCACTTCATGGCTATGGAGGTGAGGGCTACAGGGCGGTAGTCGTTGAGGCAAGCGGGCGTAGATTTTTTGGGTACAGGGATGATGGTGGACTTCTTCAGACAGGTGGGGATGACAGCCTGTTCCAAGGACAGGTTGAAGATGTCAGTGAATACCGGGGCCAGTTGGTCGGCACAGACTTTTAGGACGCGGCCGGGGATGCCGTCCGGTCCTGCTGCCTTCCTGATATTCACTTTTTTAAAGATCCGTCTCACCTCATGCTCTGTTACCCTGAACACTGAGTCTCCATCAGCAGACCCCCCCCCCCCCATTGCCGTGGTTTGTAGGCTGGTGTTGTTATTCACAGCCTCAAACCTCGCATAGAAGGAATTGAGATAATTTGCTAAGGAGATGTCACTGTTCAGTTTGAGGGGGGTGCCTTTGTAGTCTGTCATTGTTCTGAGGCCCTGCCACATGCCTCTAGAGTCAGCCTGTTCAAACTGAAGTTCAACTTTATCCCTGTAACGCCGTTTTGCCTCTATTACTGCTCTCCTGACATTGTATCTTGCCATCTTGTGTTCTTCCATGTTGCCTGTCACCAGCCCGGTGTTGTATGCTGATGTGCGCACTTTCAGAGCCTCACGGACGGATTTGTCTACCCAGGGCTTTTGATTTGGGTAGATTTTAATTTTGGTGGAGGGGATTGTTTCTTCTACCAGAGTACAGACATAGTCAATCACCGTTTCGGTGTATTCGTTAATATTGGCTGTGTTATCACGGAATACACTCCAGTCTGTGCATCCAAGTGCAGCTTGGAGTGACTCCTCTGACGTCACGGCCCAACGCTTAACCTCTCGCGAGACCACCGGCGTTCGCTTAAGACTTTGTTTGTACTTTGGCAAAAGAAAGATGGCGGCGTGATCGCTTTTACCGAATGGATTAAGAGCCTGTGACTTGTACCCATTCTTAAATTGCGAGTATACATGGTCTAATATGTTCTCGCCTCTGGTGGGACAGGTCACATGCTGATAGAAATTCGGCAACACCTTTTTAAGACGCGCGCTGTTGAAATCACCCAGAACCAAAATGGCAGCGTCAACATTAGCTGTCTGGAGTTTGTTTACCTCGTCGTGAAGTTTTGAAAGTGCGACCCCAGTGTTCGCGTGTGGTGGAATGTACACTCCGATGAGGATGATGGACGTTAACT
>NW_028170372.1:17500-42129 GCF_963971535.1 Notolepis coatsorum
GTGAGGAGGAGACAGTGAGGAGGGGACAGTGAGGAGGAGACAGTGAGGAGGGGACAGTGAGGAGGAGACAGTGAGGAGGAGACAGTGAGGAGGAGACAGTGAGGAGGGGACAGTGAGGAGGAGACAGTGAGGAGGAGACAGTGAGGAGGGGACAGTGAGGAGGAGACAGTGAGGAGGGGACAGTGAGGAGGAGACAGTGAGGAGGGGACAGTGAGGAGGAGACAGTGAGGAGGGGACAGTGAGGAGGAGACAGTGAGGAGGAGACAGTGAGGAGGAGACAGTGAGGAGGGGACAGTGAGGAGCAGTGAGGAGGGGACAGTGAGGAGGAGACAGTGAGGAGGGGACAGTGAGGAGGAGACAGTGAGGAGGAGACAGTGAGGAGGAGACAGTGAGGAGGAGACAGTGAGGAGGGGACAGTGAGGAGCAGTGAGGAGGGGACAGTGAGGAGGAGACAGTGAGGAGGGGACAGTGAGGAGGAGACAGTGAGGAGGAGACAGTGAGGAGGAGACAGTGAGGAGGGGACAGTGAGGAGCAGTGAGGAGGGGACAGTGAGGAGGAGACAGTGAGGAGGGGACAGTGAGGAGGAGACAGTGAGGAGGAGACAGTGAGGAGGAGACAGTGAGGAGGAGACAGTGAGGAGCAGTGAGGAGGAGACAGTGAGGAGGAGACAGTGAGGAGCAGTGAGGAGGAGACAGTGAGGAGGGGACAGTGAGGAGCAGTGAGGAGGAGACAGTGAGGAGGAGACAGTGAGGAGGAGACAGTGAGGAGGAGACAGTGAGGAGGAGACAGTGAGGAGGAGACAGTGAGGAGGAGACAGTGAGGAGGGGACAGTGAGGAGGAGACAGTGAGGAGGAGACAGTGAGGAGGAGACAGTGAGGAGGAGACAGTGAGGAGGGGACAGTGAGGAGGGGACAGTGAGGAGGGGACAGTGAGGAGGAGGAGACAGTGAGGAGGAGACAGTGAGGAGGAGGGGACAGTGAGGAGGAGACAGTGAGGAGGAGACAGTGAGGAGGGGACAGTGAGGAGGAGACAGTGAGGAGGAAACAGTGAGGAGGAGACAGTGAGGAGGAGGAGACAGTGAGGAGGAGACAGTGAGGAGGAGACAGTGAGGAGGGGACAGTGAGGAGGAGACAGTGAGGAGGAGACAGTGAGGAGGGGACAGTGAGGAGGGGACAGTGAGGAGGGGACAGTGAGGAGGGGACAGTGAGGAGGAGACAGTGAGGAGGGGACAGTGAGGAGGAGGGGACAGTGAGGAGGAGACAGTGAGGAGGAGACAGTGAGGAGGAGACAGTGAGGAGGGGACAGTGAGGAGGAGACAGTGAGGAGGAGACAGTGAGGAGGAGACAGTGAGGAGGAGACAGTGAGGAGGGGACAGTGAGGAGGAGACAGTGAGGAGGAGACAGTGAGGAGGAGACAGTGAGGAGGGGACAGTGAGGAGGAGGGGACAGTGAGGAGGGGACAGTGAGGAGGAGGAGACAGTGAGGAGGGGACAGTGAGGAGGAGACAGTGAGGAGGGGACAGTGAGGAGGAGGGGACAGTGAGGAGGGGACAGTGAGGAGGAGAAGACAGTGAGGAGGAGAAGACAGTGAGGAGGAGACAGTGAGGAGGGGACAGTGAGGAGGAGACAGTGAGGAGGAGACAGTGAGGAGGAGGAGACAGTGAGGAGGGGACAGTGAGGAGGGGACAGTGAGGAGGAGACAGTGAGGAGGAGACAGTGAGGAGGAGACAGTGAGGAGGAGACAGTGAGGAGGGGACAGTGAGGAGGGGACAGTGAGGAGGAGACAGTGAGGAGGAGACAGTGAGGAGGAGACAGTGAGGAGGAGACAGTGAGGAGGAGACAGTGAGGAGGGGACAGTGAGGAGGGGACAGTGAGGAGGGGACAGTGAGGAGGAGACAGTGAGGAGGAGACAGTGAGGAGGAGACAGTGAGGAGGAGACAGTGAGGAGGGGACAGTGAGGAGGAGACAGTGAGGAGGGGACAGTGAGTAGGAGACAGTGAGGAGGAGACAGTGAGGAGGAGACAGTGAGGAGGGGACAGTGAGGAGGGGACAGTGAGGAGGGGACAGTGAGGAGGAGACAGTAAGTAAGTAAGTAAGTAAGTAAGTAAGTAAAGTTTATTTATATAGCACTTTTCACAGAGACAGCTCACAAAGTGCTTTACATACAGCAGAAATTAAATTAAATTAAAATAAAAAGCAAGAAACCATTCAAGAGATAAGATAGAACAAAACACAATGCATCACAGATATGCCACGAGGAAGGGCATTCCAGAGTCTAGGCACTACAGACTGAAAGGCTCTGTCACCTTTGGTGATCAGCCTGGTGCGCGGAATGACCAACAGATCCTGGTCAGCTGTCCTCAGGGTCCTGCTGGGCACATATGGTTCCAGCAGGTCAGTTAAATATTCTGGTGCCTGGCCGTGCAGAGCTCTGAAAGTGAGCACCAGGACTTTGAAATTAATTCTAAAATGTATAGGAAGCCAGTGCAAGGAGGCCAGAACTGGAGTAATGTGACACCTTCTGCTTGATCTGGTCAGCAGTCTTGCAGCAGTATTTTGGATGAACTGGAGGCGGTCTATGGATGATTTATTGAGGCAGGTGAGGACCGAATTGCAGTAGTCTAGACGAGAAGAAACAAAGGCATGGATGGTCAGAGTGGGAAAACGTCCTTTAGTAGAGAGGTTGGGATGGTGTCTAATGGGCTAGAGGAGGTTTTTGTGCTTCTCACTAGCTCTGTTAGGTCGTTGAGGGAAATGGGTGAGAAGGAATTTAGAGTAGACTGACTGTTGGGAGATAACGGTTGGATTGAGGTGGAGGGTGTAATACCTGCCCTGACATTTGCAACCTTATTTACAAAAAATAGGAGAAAATCATGACAGTCCTTATCAGATAAAACAGGTGTGACAGGGGTTTGTGGACTGACAATGGTATTAATGGTGTCGAATAGGACTTTGGGGTTTAGTTTGCTAGATGAGATTAAGTTTGTGAAATAGGCAGCTCTGGCATCCTTAACCATACTGTTAAAATCAGTTAAAAGTTGCTTAAAATGAAGACGGTGTACATTAAGCTGAGTGGACTTCCACTTTCGCTCAATACACCGGCAATTTCTTCTAAAACGACGAATATCCTCATTTAGCCAGGGAGAGGAATTTAAAGTGCGAACAGTGCGGGATTTCAGAGGAGCAACTACATCTAAAATGTCTGAGCAGTGCCGGTTAAAAGCATGGACTAAAGTATCAATGTCGCCATTAACGTTCAGAGATGGCACCGCACTGCTCTCAAAGGCTGTGGAAAATTTTTCTGCTGAGAGGTCATTTAGCATGCGCGAGCGTTTAACTCACTTAGTGGAAATAGTGTCAGTTTTAAAAACTAAATTAAAAAGTATGCATTTGTGATCACTTAAAATCATTTCCTCATAAACAATGTTATCTATGTCTAATCCAAGAGTAAAAACAAGATCAAGTGTGTTACCTTTGTTGTGTGTGGGGCCCGAGACATGTTGGACAAAATTGAAGGATTCAGTGGTACAAATAAAATTGGTGGCAAAATTGTCATTACTGTTATTAATATGGAAATTAAAATCCCCTAATAAAACGATTTTTTCCAGTTTGATGATGGAGGTTAGAAAATCGCTAAAATCTGTCAAAAAAGAACTATTAAAACCAGGGGGTCGATAAATTAAAATACAATAAAATGGGTCGGTGTACCCAACTTTGGTGATTAAAAGTTCAAAGGAGCTGTGTGTATTAATAGAGTGCACAGCCCTGGAGGAAAAACAGTTCTTGTGCACCAGCGCTAAGCCGCCTCCTACGCGACTGGTAGTGGCATTTGACCGGGGGGGTCTGGGGGCACAGGTAAAAGAGAAGTTTGGCGGACACAGTTCATTTAAAAATACATATTCCTCTGACCTTTGCCATGTTTCTGAGAGACAGAAAAAGTCCAAATATTTGGCCGTAATGAAATCATTTAGGATGAAAGATTTGTTAGCTATAGAACGGGCATTTAACAAGGCCATTTTGATAGCCTTAGGTCCTAGTTTACTGGGTGGTTGTGACAGTGGGCACAGATGACAGGCATTCGCGCCCCGGCGAAACCTGCCACCAGACTCCTGTGGACTACGCCGTGACCAGTGAGTTATGATGACTGGGATGGGGAAGCTTTGTAGCTTAGGCTGCTTCTGTAGATGATCTACAGAGCCAGATAGGCCTAGTTGTCAGGCCAGTGATGCTACACATTTTATGACGTTAAGCTTTAGCACATTTACCCCTGATATATTTGGATGGATGCCATCGGGTCTGTAATGGTCTTTCCTGGACCAGAGCAGATCAAAGTTATTTATATAGCAAAGTCCTGTAGCAGTACAATAGGTCTGTAGCCACTGGTGCAACCAGAACAGACGGCTAAATCGTTCAGATCCACGACCTATAGATGGAATGGGGCCGGACACAATGCATATTTTGCCCAGACTCTCAACAGTGAGAATGAGTGATTCAAAGTCAGATTGGAGTTTAGCGGATTGTCTAGCCATTACGTCATTTGCTCCGATATGAATGATGACGGTGTGGGCGGAGGGATATCTGTCGATGATTCCAGGAGTACACTCTAGCAAGTCAGTAACCTTTAAACCGGAGAAACAAAATGTAATGCCGTTAGGTATTTGCAAAAACCTGGTGATGGAATCTCCGATGAGTAGGATCTCTGGCTGTCCATGGATACATCCCCCGTCGTAGATGGCCAGGTTTCTATGGTGAGAAGCCACAGGGGTAGCGTCTACATTTCCAGGTGTAGCAGATTGAGTGGAGGTGTCGGCGGAGGTAGCCGGCTGGACGGGCAGCAGCGCCGCCGCCGTGTGGAGCAGCTCATTTACAGCGGTACCTCCGTCGATGATATTCGCAGTTGAAATGACCGCACTGGCATGAGCTGCAGAGCACCGCAGGCGAGGACGTTTCATCCTCGGGGAGTCGGACCCATCACCCGAGTCTGGGGAGTTTGGCGATGCGAGAGCACATAGGGCAGAGCGCTTTCTGCTCCGGGGCGCAGCTCTACTTTCATGGCCGAGCCGTGAGCTGGAGAGGGCGGTACTGGCAGCTTCGCTTGGCGCCTGGCTAGTAGTAGCTAGCATCGGATAGTCTTTAAGCAAAGCTACAGCAGGGGACGGAAACGAGGGAGAGCCCAGGAGGCCGGGATCGTTACACAGAGGATTGAATCGGTTGGATAGTTGAGGTGAATCAAAGGGATCATAGAGAGGAAGGGAGAGCTTCCTTCGGCCCCTCACCACTGTCGCCCAGGAGGGACTACTGGAGCGGCCCGCGTCCGCTTGTTCCATGCTAGCCAGCCTGGACATGAGTTCCGTTTGACGCTTGAGAAGATCCATTACTAGCATCTCAATGGATTTCAGTTCCGTTCGCATTTCTGCGACATCTGACGTCGGAGCCATTTCCTCGGGAGAGTCAAAACACTGTGAGTACTGTAGCGTGTAGCTGTAGCTATGGCAACAACAAGCTCCGATAGCTTAGGTCACGTAGCTATGGCAACAACAAGCTCCGATAGCTTAGGTCACGTCCAGTAAAAAGTCACATAAAACCAATAAATCCAACAGCATAAACGATAAAAGTCACAGTGATCAATTAAGATCAATGGTTAAAAATGATATAAAGAAAGATGTAGAAAGAAAACAGTCTAAGTTTTGATAGTTTGGGAGGTCCACAAAAACACGTCCGTTCAGTAGCACGTTCGGTGAGGAGGAGACAGTGAGGAGGAGACAGTGAGGAGGAGACAGTGAGGAGGAGACAGTGAGGAGGAGACAGTGAGGAGGGGACAGTGAGGAGGAGGAGACAGTGAGGAGGAGACAGTGAGGAGGGGACAGTGAGGAGGGGACAGTGAGGAGGAGACAGTGAGGAGGAGACAGTGAGGAGGAGACAGTGAGGAGGAGACAGTGAGGAGGAGACAGTGAGGAGGGGACAGTGAGGAGGAGGAGACAGTGAGGAGGGGACAGTGAGGAGGAGACAGTGAGGAGGGGACAGTGAGGAGGAGGAGACAGTGAGGAGGAGACAGTGAGGAGGAGACAGTGAGGAGACAGTGAGGAGGAGACAGTGAGGAGGGGACAGTGAGGAGGAGGGGACAGTGAGGAGGGGACAGTGAGGAGGAGGAGACAGTGAGGAGGAGACAGTGAGGAGGAGACAGTGAGGAGGAGACAGTGAGGAGGAGACAGTGAGGAGGGGACAGTGAGGAGGAGACAGTGAGGAGGAGACAGTGAGGAGGAGACAGTGAGGAGGAGACAGTGAGGAGGAGACAGTGAGGAGGGGACAGTGAGGAGGAGGAGACAGTGAGGAGGAGACAGTGAGGAGGAGACAGTGAGGAGGGGACAGTGAGGAGGAGACAGTGAGGAGGGGACAGTGAGGAGGAGACAGTGAAGAGGAGACAGTGAGGAGGAGACAGTGAGGAGGGGACAGTGAGGAGGAGACAGTGAGGAGGGGACAGTGAGGAGGAGACAGTGAGGAGGAGACAGTGAGGAGGAGACAGTGAGGAGGGGACAGTGAGGAGGGGACAGTGAGGAGGAGGGGACAGTGAGGAGGGGACAGTGAGGAGGAGACAGTGAGGAGGAGGGGACAGTGAGGAGGGGACAGTGAGGAGGAGACAGTGAGGAGGAGGGGACAGTGAGGAGGGGACAGTGAGGAGGAGACAGTGAGGAGGAGACAGTGAGGAGGAGACAGTGAGGAGGGGACAGTGAGGAGGGGACAGTGAGGAGGAGACAGTGAGGAGGAGACAGTGAGGAGGAGACAGTGAGCAGGAGACAGTGAGGAGGAGACAGTGAGGAGGAGGAGACAGTGAGGAGGAGACAGTGAGGAGGGGACAGTGAGGAGGAGACAGTGAGGAGGAGACAGTGAGGAGGAGACAGTGAGGAGGAGGAGACAGTGAGGAGGAGACAGTGAGGAGGGGACAGTGAGGAGGAGACAGTGAGGAGGAGACAGTGAGGAGGAGACAGTGAGGAGGAGACAGTGAGGAGGGGACAGTGAGGAGGAGGAGACAGTGAGGAGGAGACAGTGAGGAGGGGACAGTGAGGAGGAGACAGTGAGGAGGAGACAGTGAGGAGGAGACAGTGAGGAGGAGACAGTGAGGAGGAGACAGTGAGGAGGAGACAGTGAGGAGGAGACAGTGAGGAGGAGACAGTGAGGAGGAGACAGTGAGGAGGGGACAGTGAGGAGGGGACAGTGAGGAGGGGACGGTGAGGAGGAGACAGTGAGGAGGAGACAGTGAGGAGGAGACAGTGAGGAGGAGACAGTGAGGAGGAGACAGTGAGGAGGAGACAGTGAGGAGGAGACAGTGAGGAGGAGACAGTGAGGAGGAGACAGTGAGGAGGGGACGGTGAGGAGGAGACAGTGAGGAGGAGACAGTGAGGAGGAGACAGTGAGGAGGAGACAGTGAGGAGGAGACAGTGAGGAGGAGACAGTGAGGAGGAGACAGTGAGGAGGAGACAGTGAGGAGGAGACAGTGAGGAGGAGACAGTGAGGAGGAGACAGTGAGGAGGAGACAGTGAGGAGGAGACAGTGAGGAGGAGACAGTGAGGAGGAGACAGTGAGGAGGGGACAGTGAGGAGGAGACAGTGAGGAGGAGGAGACAGTGAGGAGGAGACAGTGAGGAGGAGGAGACAGTGAGGAGGAGACAGTGAGGAGGAGACAGTGAGGAGGAGACAGTGAGGAGGAGACAGTGAGGAGGGGACAGTGAGGAGGGGACAGTGAGGAGGAGACAGTGAGGAGGAGACAGTGAGGAGGAGACAGTGAGGAGGAGACAGTGAGGAGGAGGGGACAGTGAGGAGGAGACAGTGAGGAGGAGACAGTGAGGAGGAGACAGTGAGGAGGAGACAGTGAGGAGGAGACAGTGAGGAGGAGACAGTGAGGAGGAGGGGACAGTGAGGAGGAGACAGTGAGGAGGGGACAGTGAGGAGGAGACAGTGAGGAGGAGACAGTGAGGAGGAGACAGTGAGGAGGAGACAGTGAGGAGGAGACAGTGAGGAGGGGACAGTGAGGAGGAGACAGTGAAGAGGAGACAGTGAGGAGGAGACAGTGAGAAGGGGACAGTGAGGAGGGGACAGTGAGGAGGGGACAGTGAGGAGGAGACAGTGAGGAGGAGACAGTGAGGAGGAGACAGTGAGGAGGAGGAGACAGTGAGGAGGAGACAGTGAGGAGGAGACAGTGAGGAGGGGACAGTGAGGAGGAGGAGACAGTGAGGAGGGGACAGTGAGGAGGAGACAGTGAGGAGGAGACAGTGAGGAGGAGACAGTGAGGAGGAGACAGTGAGGCGGAGACAGTGAGGAGGAGACAGTGAGGAGGAGACAGTGAGGAGGAGACAGTGAGGAGGAGACAGTGAGGAGGAGACAGTGAGGAGGAGACAGTGAGGAGGGGACAGTGAGGAGGGGACAGTGAGGAGGAGACAGTGAGGAGGGAACAGTGAGGAGGGGACAGTGAGGAGGAGACAGTGAGGAGGGGACAGTGAGGAGGAGACAGTGAGGAGGAGACAGTGAGGAGGAGACAGTGAGGAGGAGACAGTGAGGAGGAGACAGTGAGGAGGAGACAGTGAGGAGGGGACAGTGAGGAGGAGACAGTGAGGAGGAGGGGACAGTGAGGAGGGGACAGTGAGGAGGAGACAGTGAGGAGGAGACAGTGAGGAGGGGACAGTGAGGAGGGGACAGTGAGGAGGAGACAGTGAGGAGGAGGAGACAGTGAGGAGGAGACAGTGAGGAGGAGGGGACAGTGAGGAGGGGACAGTGAGGAGGGGACAGTGAGGAGGAGACAGTGAGGAGGAGACAGTGAGGAGGAGACAGTGAGGAGGAGACAGTGAGGAGGGGACAGTGAGGAGGAGACAGTGAGGAGGAGACAGTGAGGAGGAGACAGTGAGGAGGGGACAGTGAGGAGGGGACAGTGAGGAGGAGACAGTGAGGAGGAGGAGACAGTGAGGAGGGGACAGTGAGGAGGAGACAGTGAAGAGGAGACAGTGAGGAGGAGACAGTGAGGAGGAGGGGACAGTGAGGAGGGGACAGTGAGGAGGAGACAGTGAGGAGGAGACAGTGAAGAGGAGACAGTGAGGAGGAGACAGTGAGGAGGAGACAGTGAGGAGGAGACAGTGAGGAGGAGACAGTGAGGAGGAGACAGTGAGGAGGAGACAGTGAGGAGGGGACAGTGAGGAGGAGACAGTGAGGAGGAGACAGTGAGGAGGAGACAGTGAGGAGGAGACAGTGAGGAGGAGACAGTGAGGAGGAGACAGTGAGGAGGAGACAGTGAGGAGGAGACAGTGAGGAGGAGACAGTGAGGAGGGGACAGTGAGGAGGAGACAGTGAGGAGGAGACAGTGAGGAGGAGACAGTGAGGAGGAGACAGTGAGGAGGAGGGGACAGTGAGGAGGAGACAGTGAGGAGGGGACAGTGAGGAGGAGACAGTGAGGAGGAGACAGTGAGGAGGGGACAGTGAGGAGGAGACAGTGAGGAGGGGACAGTGAGGAGGGGACAGTGAGGAGGAGACAGTGAGGAGGAGGGGACAGTGAGGAGGAGACAGTGAGGAGGAGACAGTGAGGAGGAGACAGTGAGGAGGAGACAGTGAGGAGGGGACAGTGAGGAGGGGACAGTGAGGAGGAGACAGTGAGGAGGAGACAGTGAGGAGGAGACAGTGAGGAGGAGACAGTGAGGAGGAGACAGTGAGGAGGAGACAGTGAGGAGGGGACAGTGAGGAGGAGACAGTGAGGAGGAGACAGTGAGGAGGAGACAGTGAGGAGGAGACAGTGAGGAGGGGACAGTGAGGAGGAGGAGACAGTGAGGAGGAGACAGTGAGGAGGGGACAGTGAGGAGGAGACAGTGAGGAGGAGACAGTGAGGAGGAGACAGTGAGGAGGAGACAGTGAGGAGGAGACAGTGAGGAGGAGACAGTGAGGAGGAGACAGTGAGGAGGAGACAGTGAGGAGGAGACAGTGAGGAGGAGACAGTGAGGAGGGGACAGTGAGGAGGGGACAGTGAGGAGGGGACGGTGAGGAGGAGACAGTGAGGAGGAGACAGTGAGGAGGAGACAGTGAGGAGGAGACAGTGAGGAGGAGACAGTGAGGAGGAGACAGTGAGGAGGGGACAGTGAGGAGGGGACAGTGAGGAGGAGACAGTGAGGAGGAGACAGTGAGGAGGAGACAGTGAGGAGGAGACAGTGAGGAGGAGACAGTGAGGAGGAGACAGTGAGGAGGAGACAGTGAGGAGGAGACAGTGAGGAGGGGACAGTGAGGAGGAGACAGTGAGGAGGAGACAGTGAGGAGGAGACAGTGAGGAGGAGACAGTGAGGAGGAGACAGTGAGGAGGAGACAGTGAGGAGGAGACAGTGAGGAGGGGACAGTGAGGAGGAGACAGTGAGGAGGAGGAGACAGTGAGGAGGAGACAGTGAGGAGGAGGAGACAGTGAGGAGGAGACAGTGAGGAGGAGACAGTGAGGAGGAGACAGTGAGGAGGAGACAGTGAGGAGGGGACAGTGAGGAGGGGACAGTGAGGAGGAGACAGTGAGGAGGAGACAGTGAGGAGGAGACAGTGAGGAGGAGACAGTGAGGAGGAGGGGACAGTGAGGAGGAGACAGTGAGGAGGAGACAGTGAGGAGGAGACAGTGAGGAGGAGACAGTGAGGAGGAGACAGTGAGGAGGAGACAGTGAGGAGGAGGGGACAGTGAGGAGGAGACAGTGAGGAGGGGACAGTGAGGAGGAGACAGTGAGGAGGAGACAGTGAGGAGGAGACAGTGAGGAGGAGACAGTGAGGAGGAGACAGTGAGGAGGGGACAGTGAGGAGGAGACAGTGAGGAGGAGACAGTGAGGAGGAGACAGTGAGGAGGGGACAGTGAGGAGGGGACAGTGAGGAGGGGACAGTGAGGAGGAGACAGTGAGGAGGAGACAGTGAGGAGGAGACAGTGAGGAGGAGGAGACAGTGAGGAGGAGACAGTGAGGAGGAGACAGTGAGGAGGGGACAGTGAGGAGGAGGAGACAGTGAGGAGGGGACAGTGAGGAGGAGACAGTGAGGAGGAGACAGTGAGGAGGAGACAGTGAGGAGGAGACAGTGAGGCGGAGACAGTGAGGAGGAGACAGTGAGGAGGAGACAGTGAGGAGGAGACAGTGAGGAGGAGACAGTGAGGAGGAGACAGTGAGGAGGAGACAGTGAGGAGGGGACAGTGAGGAGGGGACAGTGAGGAGGAGACAGTGAGGAGGGAACAGTGAGGAGGGGACAGTGAGGAGGAGACAGTGAGGAGGGGACAGTGAGGAGGAGACAGTGAGGAGGAGACAGTGAGGAGGAGACAGTGAGGAGGAGACAGTGAGGAGGAGACAGTGAGGAGGAGACAGTGAGGAGGGGACAGTGAGGAGGAGACAGTGAGGAGGAGGGGACAGTGAGGAGGGGACAGTGAGGAGGAGACAGTGAGGAGGAGACAGTGAGGAGGAGACAGTGAGGAGGGGACAGTGAGGAGGAGACAGTGAGGAGGAGGAGACAGTGAGGAGGAGACAGTGAGGAGGAGGGGACAGTGAGGAGGGGACAGTGAGGAGGGGACAGTGAGGAGGAGACAGTGAGGAGGAGACAGTGAGGAGGAGACAGTGAGGAGGAGACAGTGAGGAGGGGACAGTGAGGAGGAGACAGTGAGGAGGAGACAGTGAGGAGGAGACAGTGAGGAGGGGACAGTGAGGAGGGGACAGTGAGGAGGAGACAGTGAGGAGGAGGAGACAGTGAGGAGGAGAGGGACAGTGAGGAGGAGACAGTGAGGAGGAGACAGTGAAGAGGAGACAGTGAGGAGGAGACAGTGAGGAGGAGGGGACAGTGAGGAGGGACAGTGAGGAGGAGACAGTGAGGAGGAGACAAGTGAAGAGGAGACAGTGAGGAGGAGACAGTGAGGAGGAGACAGTGAGGAGGAGACAGTGAGGAGGAGACAGTGAGGAGGAGGACAGTGAGGAGGAGACAGTGAGGAGGAGACAGTTGAGGAGGAGACAGTGAGGAGACAGTGAGAGGAGACAGTGAGGAGGAGACAGTGAGGAGGGACAGTGAGGAGGAGACAGTGAGGAGGAGACAGTGAGGAGGAGACAGTGAGGAGGAGACAGTGAGGAGGAGACAGTGAGGAGGGAGACAGTGAGGAGGAGACAGTGAGGAGGAGACAGTGAGAGGAGGGGACAGTGAGGAGGAGACAGTGAGGAGGAGACAGTGAGGAGGAGACAGTGAGGAGGAGACAGTGAGGAGGGGACAGTGAGGAGGAGACAGTGAGGAGGGAGACAGTGAGGAGGGGACAGTGAGGAGGAGACAGTGAGGAGGAGGGACAGTGAGGAGGAGACAGTGAGGAGGAGACAGTGAGGAGGAGACAGTGAGGAGGGGACAGTGAGGAGGGGACAGTGAGGAGGAGACAGTGAGGAGGAGACAGTGAGGAGGAGACAGTGAGGAGGAGACAGTGAGGAGGAGACAGTGAGGAGGAGACAGTGAGGAGAGGGGACAGTGAGGAGGAGACAGTGAGGAGGAGGGACAGTGAGGAGGAGACAGTGAGGAGGAGACAGTGAGGAGGAGACAGTGAGGAGGGGACAGTGAGGAGGAGACAGTGAGGAGGAGGGGACAGTGAGGAGGAGACAGTGAGGAGGAGGGGACAGTGAGGAGGAGACAGTGAGGAGGAGACAGTGAGGAGGAGACAGTGAGGAGGAGACAGTGAGGAGAGGAGACAGTGAGGAGGAGACAGTGAGGAGGAGACAGTGAGGAGGAGACAGTGAGGCGAGGAGACAGTGAGGAGGAGGAGACAGTGAGGAGGAGACAGTGAGGAGGGGACAGTGAGGAGGAGACAGTGAGGGAGGAGACAGTGAGGAGGAGGAGACAGTGAGGAGGAGGAGACAGTGAGGAGGAGACAGTGAGGAGAGGAGACAGTGAGGAGGAGACAGTGAGGAGGAGGAGACAGTGAGGAGGAGACAGTGAGGAGAGACAGTGAGGAGGAGGAGACAGTGAGGAGGAGGACAGTGAGGAGGAGACAGTGAGGAGGAGACAGTGAGGAGGAGACAGTGAGGAGGAGACAGTGAGGGAGGAGACAGTGAGGAGGGGACAGTGAGGAGGAGGAGACAGTGAGGAGGGGACAGTGAGGAGGAGACAGTGAGGAGGAGACAGTGAGGAGGAGGACAGTGAGGAGGAGACAGTGAGGAGGAGACAGTGAGGAGAGGGGACAGTGAGGAGGAGACAGTGAGGAGGGGACAGTGAGGAGGAGACAGTGAGGAGGAGACAGTGAGGAGGAGACAGTGAGGAGGAGACAGTGAGGAGGAGACAGTGAGGAGGAGACAGTGAGGAGGGACAGTGAGGAGGAGACAGTGAGGAGGGGACAGTGAGGAGGAGACAGTGAGGAGGGGACAGTGAGGAGGAGACAGTGAGGAGGGGACAGTGAGGAGGAGACAGTGAGGAGGAGACAGTGAGGAGAGGGACAGTGAGGAGGAGACAGTGAGGAGGAGACAGTGAGGAGGAGACAGTGAGGAGGAGACAGTGAGGAGGAGACAGTGAGGAGGAGAGGAGACAGTGAGGAGGGGACAGTGAGGAGGAGACAGTGAGGAGGAGACAGTGAGGAGGAGACAGTGAGGAGGGGACAGTGAGGAGGAGACAGTGAGGAGGAGACAGTGAGGAGGAGACAGTGAGGAGGAGACAGTGAGGAGGTGAGGAGGAGACAGTGAGGAGGAGACAGTGAGGAGGAGACAGTGAGGAGACAGTGAGGAGGGGACAGTGAGGAGGGGACAGTGAGGAGGAGACAGTGAGGAGGGGACAGTGAGGAGGAGACAGTGAGGAGGGGACAGTGAGGAGGGGACAGTGAGGAGGAGACAGTGAGGAGGGGACAGTGAGGAGGGGACAGTGAGGAGGGGACAGTGAGGAGGAGACAGTGAGGAGGGGACAGTGAGGAGGGGACAGTGAGGAGGGGACAGCAGGGCTATTGAGGGATTGTCTGGAAGTGATATCTGTCACTTCAACAAACCACAGCGAGACAGAGACAAAAGCTCTCATCTCTCTCAGTAGCCCGAGCTATAGGGGCTCAGACCAGCCCACTTTGATGTTACTTCTTCTCTAGTCTGATCTTTCTCTCTGAAGTGTGGACTCTGTGCCCCCCCCCCTCTCTCTCTATTTCTCTCTCTATCTCGTTCTCCCTCTCTACGTCTCTAGATACATACTCTCTCTCTCTCTCTCTCTCTCTCTCTCTCTCTCTCTCTCTCTCTCTCTCTCTCTCTCTCTCTCTGTCTCTCTCCCTCTCCCTCCCTCTCTCTGTGTCTCTCTCCCTCTCTCTGTGTCTCTCTCTGTGTGTATGTGTGTGTGTGTCTCTCTCACTCACTCTCTCTCTCTCTCTCTCTCTCTCTCTCTCTCTCTCTCTCTCTCTCTCTCTCTCTCTCTCTCTCTCTCTCTCTCTCAATTCAATTCAATTCAATTCAATTCAAATGGCTTTATTGGCATGACGCAACATGTACATGTTGCCAAAGCAAATGATTAATAACATAAACATGGATATATTAATGTCATAGTACATACAAAAATTATCATCATAAAATAAAACATAAAATATTACGGCATAAACATGTCAGGTGACTGTCACTCACTGTCCCTCAGTCTATGGCAGGCAGCAACATAGGCAGCTGCTAGCTCACAGCTTGTTGAGTCCTCCCCTAGTAGGACTGGTAGTTTTCCTGTATCTGGTAGTGCAAGAAAACCTTTTGTTATTAATAAAAAAAAATTAAATGCGTTGCTCTAATATATTTATATTTTTCACATTTGGTGAGAAAGTGCAACTCAGTTTCAGGCTCACTGAGGAGGCAATGACAGCACAGCCTTTGCTCTGCAGGAAGCCAGGTTTTTCCTGTGCCTTCCCTTTTCAACAGTGAGGCTGTGCTCACTCAGTCTGTATTTTGTCAATGTTCTTTTTAGTTGTTGATCAGTCACCATGCTCAAATTATCTGCTATGGTGTACTGTCGATTTAGAGCCAGATAGCACTGCATTTTGCTCTGTGCTTTTGTTTGTGTTTTCCAATAGGTGATGTAGTTTTGTTTTAGCTGTGTAGTAATTTGATTTATTCTGATTGGTGATGTGTTCTGTTCCTGGAAGAAGAGGAAGAGAGCAGGTTTGTGGACTCAGCCTCAGGACCAACTGGGTAAGGGGGTTCCTGATGCTCCTCAGCTCTTGGCACTGCAGGGCTTGGTAATGGTACGAGAGGGGGTCACTTTGTTTTAGGTGTGTCCAAAATATAATTGCTCTTTTTTGTATTTTTAGTATTAGTGGTAAATGGCCTAATTCTGCCCTGCATGCATTGTTTGTAGTTTTCCTCTGGACATGTAGGAGAATCTTACAGAACTCTGCATGCAGGGTCTCAATGGGGTGTTTGTCCCGTTGGGTAAAGTCTTGTTTTGTAAGTGGACCCCACACCTCACTGCCATAGAGTGCAATTGGTTCAATAACACATTCAATAAATTGTAACCAGATTCGAATTGGTATTTCTGTTTGTATATTTCTTTTTATGGCATAGAAAGCCCGGTGTGGGACTTCCGGACTTGCCCCACCATGGAGTAGTCGCATGTGACAATAGCTGCTCACCAGTTTTTTTTATTTTCGCTTTAAAAACATATTTATATACCACCAATGCGTTTAAACCTTGACGCATATATCAACTGAGATTATCAACTAACTATATTGACTGAAAGAATCGAGATGCCACCAAAGAAAGAGAGAACGGCCGCAAAACCAAGTTCAGAGGACCCGGGTTTCGTGGGTAGGACAGCAGAGGAAATTGACGAGATTGCCTCCTCCTCAACCGCTACAACCACCTCCGCAGATACAGAATATATCGTCCGGGAAACCACTAAACTAGTAAAATCGATGGAGAAGACAATAACCGACATGGAGAAGACAATAACCAAAAAAGTAGATGCTATCAAAGAATCTATCGAATCCAATATCGAAGCGCTAAGGGCAGTGGCGGCCGGCCGATAGTGGGCGCTATAACGCCGCCCTCCCTGGTTAAAAGAGAGAAGAAGAAGATTTTTTTTTTTTTTGAGCCCCAGAAATAAAATAAACATGTTTAAGATGAATAATATTAATTCATTTTAAGTATGTTTGTGTTTCCAATGCACAATATAACGTTAATATATCAAATATAAATAATTGTTTTCATTAACAGGAAGTGACTCTCTGATAGAGAATAATTCCGCCTCTATACTTTCCGTAGCCGCATTTCTCTCGGGCTAGACGCAATAGCGCTTACAGTGGGCGTGCACTGGTTTCATCGCTGTATCCTCGCAGCCAATCAAATAGGTCAACGCACGTAACGCACTGTGCGTTGAAATATGATGGAATATGATGGAAGCCGGGCGCGTTTTCAACCGATCTATATCATCTAAACAAGCAGCGTCTATACTTTCCGTAGCCGCATTTCTCTGAGACGCTCTAGCCGCATTTCTCGGAGACGCTCTCTGATTGGCCGACGTCAGTTTCTACACTGGTTAGGTAGTTACTCTTCGAAGTTGGTTAAGGTTAGAGTTTGTCTTAGAGCGTGACGGCAAGTTCTTTCGACGGTTAAGCTTAGGCACTCTTTCAAAGTTGGTTAAGGTTAGAGTTTGTCTTAGAGCAGGGAGATAGAACACCAGGTAGTTTGCAGGCTGTTCGATGCTGTTGTGTTGTGGTGCCTAACAAGAAGCTATTTGGATGCAGTCTACTCTGGACAGTGGATATACATCGACAACAGTCTGGGACTGTGGGACAGTGGACATATACACTTTATCGACCACGTTTCAACTAAACAAAGTGAGTTAATGCGGTCTCTCTCTCTCTCGCTCTCTCTCTCTCTCTCTCGCTCTCTCGCTCTCTCGCTCTCGCTCTCTCGCTCTCTCTCTCTCGCTCTCTCTCTCTCTCTCTCTCTCGCTCTCTCTCTCTCTCTCTCTCTCTCTCTCTCTCTCTCTCTCGCTCTCTCTCTCTCGCTCTCTCAAAACAGCGTGTTAATTTCGCCGCGGGTATTGCATAATGGATGAATGAATGAATGGTAACTTGTTTAAAATGACAAGATATATATATGTGTTCATTATTGGATTGGTCATACGTGTACTAGTGTAGTATGAATAAACTCGACTTAACGTTGGTAACGTTATGAGTCAGTATTCGCTTGGTCAGCTGTCCGCTTGCGCCCCCCCCCCCCCCCCCCCCCCCCCCCCCGCGCCCACCCAAATGTAGTTCACACCGGCCGCCACTGGCTAAGGGTAGCTGCTGATGCACATATCGAATGCACCGTAGCAGTGGAAACTTGTTTGGAAGAACACCAACGTAAATTCGATTTGATCTACGGAGACATAGCTGATATCAACGATAAGCTAACAGTTAAGATAAAGGAAAACAACGAAGAACACAAGCAGGGACTCGAAATGATGGACGTATCCATAACGGATCTCAACGATAAGCTAACGGCTGAGCTTAAGCGAAACAACGAGGAACAAAAGGCTAAAATATTCGAACTGGAATATCAATCTCGTAAGCTGAATATCCGTATAGTTGGGCTGGACGAGTCGGTGAGCTGCACACATCCCGAAGCGTTTGCGACAGTATTACATAAAATCCTGGGAACAGCTGGGCGGCTACATGGCGTAGTGGGCAAGGCACTCGCCACAAATGACGGAGACACTGGGCTTGCCTGTTCGAGCCCAGCGATCCACATTGCTTTCAGTTTAGCTGGCCGTCCATACTAATAAACATTGGCCGTATTAGGGGGTGGGAAACTGATGGGTGGGGATCGGGCGTTGTGGACAGCGACTCCTACAGGTCGGTTGGTGCGCCTGCGCAGTAGAATCAGGAAGTGTCGGGGGCAGCGTGAGCCTCCCACGCGTTACTCCTCGCCACTGAGAGATCGAGCTGCGCAGGTGAAAAGATGCGACTGCTGTTACCTCAAGTACCGGAGGGGACTTGTGCTATGTATGACTTAGTCCACATTGCAGCCGGCTTGTGGGAGGCAAGAAACAGCGTTCGTGACAGGGGAGGGTTGAATTGGATGATACGAAATTGGGATGGGAGAAAATATAGAAAAATGGGAGAAAAAGTGGATAAAAAAAAAAAAATCCTGGGAACAGCTATCCTTCCTATGGTACCTGAAGTGGATCAGTGCTACAGATTGGGGACCCGACAAAACGACAACAACGCCAGACCGAGAGTGATTATGGCTGTCCTACCTCAGGTCAGAATAAAATAATTTATCATTCGGGAGACACGCAGGGTGAAAGGCAGCCTGAAATACAAGGATGTACCAATATACTTCTTTGAAGATTATTGTCGGGATGTGGTGCTCTTGCGGGCCCGGTACAAGGCGGTGATGTCTAAACTTTTTGTGGGAAAATACAATCCCACACTGTTGTACCCTGCAAGGCTCCGCATAATCGATAAACATGGAGATAGGGTTTTCCTTAACTTGCCTGATGAAGCCGTTAAAAATACATGGCAGCACAACGTGCAGGATAGTTTATATACGGCCTTTTAATCTTTGTTAAGCATGGACACCATATCGTATAACTTTAATGATTCGCTGATTTGGGACAGATAGACCTACGAGTTCTGAGTCATTGAATGTTTTCCCCGTTGGACTTTTATTATTGCTGACATATTGGAATAGTCTGGATCTCTAACAACATTCTGGAACATATTGGAACATTCTGGTACTTTAAAAATGACATATTGGAATAGTCTGGAACATTAAAAACGTTCTGTGATATATAGAACATTCTGGATCTTAACAACAATCTATGGCCATACACACAGCCAGAAGACCTCCGGAGGAACAACATTCTTCACAACGGAACATCGCCCACCCCTGGCTAGGGGAAGAACTGCATATACGTATTTAAAAGCTCTTTCAAGATCTAAGTAAATGTTCTCTTTCTTTGAGGTTCTCTATTTAGTTCAATACCTCTCTATTATTCTTGGGTTGTTTTAACTTACACAAGTTCGTATAAAATGTAAGTGATTATAGTATGATATTTGAAGCATATTTAAATTTAAATTTAATTTTTCCTTTTTATTTAGCGGGAGAGTGGCCAAGCCACAGTTGACATTCTACTTATGGTAGAATTTAGAATGTTAGATCCTATGGCATACATAGGAAAGTTAAGGATGAATCGCTCGGTCTGGGCAGACTGGTCGTGTAAGGGGGGGAGGGACGAAATCCTATGGGGTTTTAGGGGGATAAGGGATTATATGTATGGGTGTTTTTTATGTTTGTTATCATGCTCAAGCTCTGCTCTCAACAGGACCTCAATAATTGGATATATATCTATTGTGAATCGCTTCTCCAGATGACTTGCACACAAGAATACAGCAACATGTTTAGATTATGGCTAGTCTGAATATAATGATTTGGAATACTAGGGGACTAAACAAACAACATAAATGCAAAAGCGTGCTTACATTGATGAAAAGCAAACAGGTTGATGTGGCTCTTTTAAGCGAAACGCACCTTTTAGAGGCTGAAAATGTAAAGCTGGCGGACAAAATATATCATAACATTAGCTACTCATCTTTTGGAACTAGATCTCATGGGGTAGCTATAGTCGTGAAACGGAACTTGAATATTAAATTGTTGGACGTATGGTCTGATACAGACGGCCAAGTAACTATTGCTAAAATAGAATACAGTAACAGGAAAATCGCGCTGGTAGCGGCTTATGCCCCTAATCTTTATGACGCCAACTTCTACGCAACACTCACTAATGCAATGTTGGACATCCCTGAGTACTCATTTATAATTGGTGCGGATTTTAATGCCATCTGGGATCCCTTGATTGATAAATCTAATACCACCACTACCAAACTAAAGGATTGGGCCAAGAATACAGGTGTAAATGATCTATGGCGATTACTCAAGATCAGCAAGACACAAGTCATTCTCCAGAATAGATCATGTTTTTGCATCCCCTAGACCATAGGTGTCAAACTCATGGCCCACCACGTCATTTGATGTGGCCCCCAAGAGCTCTGGTAAAAAAAATTTAAATAAAACGTTTTTTTTTTTTTTTTTTTTTTTTTAGACATTAATCTTGGGTTAAAAAATAGCGGCGTTAAAAGAATTGTGGGTTAATGCGTTAATAAAGCTTTAACTTTGACAGCCTTAGTTATTACACATTCTTACACATACATGTATGTTGAACATCTGAGGTATAGTAACAAAGGAAAAAAGCCAAAAGCACTTACTCCTCAGACATTCTTTGACAATTTTTCAGCCCAAAATACAAAAAAGATCCAGGCGGAATAGGTAACAAAGGGTTGAAGAAATATTGTCTGAACTGTCAGATGCAAACTGGCTGTGTGACATAACCGAGCATCTCGCTCAATTGAATAAGAAGCTGTAGGGACGCAAACAAGTCCCACCCAAAACTTGACCAATATAGTTGTGAACTGAGACAACCCTTATTTTGTTATTTTTGAGTACAGTTACAGTTGTGTGTTCATGCAGACACATAATAGCAATTTCATTACGAATTGAAAATGGGGGACCCTGATGTAAACAAGTCGAAAGTCTTTCTCTGGTCTGCATCCCCTTAACAATTGTGTGTATTGAGCTGTACTGTACTGTACCCATTCTGCAATCTGTTAATTAAAGTTAATTAAACTATCTTCCATTAGTTGGATGTATGGCCTCTGCAAGGTTGTGTGCAGCCATTTGTTTTTGTAACATCTGCTACATCTGTCCCACGTGTTCTTTGCAGCTCACAGTTGTTAGTTCTGCCCCTCTTGACTGTGACAAAAAGGTTTTGAACAAACTTAATGTCATAGCTTGTATTTGATGATATTCTTCTTTGTTATTTACTTGAATGGTTTGATCATTGATTGATGGAGTAATATGGGGTTCTGATAAAACTAAAATTATTTGTTAAAATAACATAAGCTAACATATATTTTTACATCTATGCAAATGCATATTCAATATGTATAACTTGAATAAGTAATCAATACAGAAACAACATGTTTAACAATATGTAAATTAGTAGCTACATTTATTTTACATTACATTAACATTTATACGGTCTTTGGCCCTTTGAGGGCAACCATAATGCTGATGTGGCCCTCTGTGAAAATGAGTTTGACACCCCTGCCCTAGACTATTTGATAGATTTGACGTGGAATTGGAATCCAGTACACTATCAGATCACAGCTACTTACTCCTGAAGGGCTCATTTGGTAGACTGACATCCCGAGCCCCAAGATGGCGCTTTAACTCGACACTGCTGAAAAACACTGATTACATTCTACAACTCAAAGATAAACTAGATAAATTCCTGGAGACTAATGCGGATTTGGTACAGGACCCCAGAATGTTATGGATGTCGGTAAAGGGTTTTATCAAGGATAACACTACAGTCTTTGCCTCCAACCTCCGTAAGAATCGGCACTCCAAATTGGTAACGTTGGAAATGCTTCACTCGTCGTTATTCTCTTCTTTACAACGCAACTACTCGGGTCAATTGGAATCTCGAATTAATGTGTTAAAAAAAGAGATTAACTCCATTTTAAGACAACAATCTGAATTTCAAATACGCAGTACAAGACAACATTATTACTTTCATGGCTCTAAACCAAGTCACCTACTAGCTATGAAGATACGATCCAATGCACAATTTGCTGATATCCCTACTATTAAGGACCAACAAGGGCTTGTTACAGACCCCAAAGAAATCAACGAGGCTTTCAAAAAGTATTACTCCAACTTGTACAAATCAGAAGTGGTTTTCGATCATAATAAAATGGAAAAGTTTCTCGATCAAATTAACCTACCTAAACTCTCAGAGGAAGACGCTAAACAGTTAGATACACCTATTACACTAGAGGAACTTAGGGAGGCTATATCAGAATTGCAAAGTGGTAAGGCTCCTGGATGGGATGGTATCCCACCAGAACTGTACCTCTCATGTTGGGATGTAACTGGACCCCTATTACTTGATATGATTTTATACTCAATCAAAGAGGGGAACTTCCCCAGGGACGTCAATATGGCACTAATAACTGTCCTCCTTAAAAAAGACAAAGACCCCACCGAATGTGGTAGTTATAGACCCTTAAGCCTCCTCAGAACCGATCTTAAGCTGTATGCTAAAGTACTAGCCATCAGACTTCAAAAGCATATGACATCTTTAGTTCATCCTGATCAGACAGGCTTCATAAGAGGCCGCCTGATCACGGATAATATTAGCCGGTTACTACATGTGATAGACGCCAGCAAGGATGCCGTGCCTCCTACAGCTGTATTATCCTTGGATGCGATGAAGGCTTTTGATAGGTTGGAATGGTCTTATTTATGGGCAGTACTCGGAAGGATGGGATTAGGAGTAGGTTTCATTAAAATGATAAAAGTACTATACTCAGAGCCGTCGGCCATGATAATAACAGGTAAATTCACCTCCCCTCTCTTTCCTGTTCCGCGCTCGTCTAGACAGGGCTGTCCTCTTAGTCCCGGACTATTTGCTCTATCCTTAGAACCTTTGGCACAGCATATAAGACAATCCCAATCCATAGAGCCGATCTCAATTAGGGGCAGACAGCATCATATTAGTTTATATGCGGACAATGTAATATTGTTCATGCAAAACCCTACCACTTCACTGCCTCATCTTCTCAAGCTGATAGATGATTCTGGCAATCTATCGGGATTTAGGATAAACTGGCCAAAATCGGCCTTCCTTCCTAGATGTCTTGGAGTTGAAATATTCCCCACTATATGCCAAATGGTGAAGTATAATTATACAGGAATCCAAGATAGGATCACAAATGACTTTGTCAGGTGGTCAAAACTTAAAAACTTAGTACAGGCCCGAGCATCAATAGTTAAGATGGACATTTTACCTAGAATCAACTTCTTCAGCTCAATGTTACCGTTACCCCCCCCCCCCCCCCCCTGCTGGTTACTGGAAAAAATTACACTCCGCTGCATATACATTTATTTGGAACAACAAACCTCCACAAATAAAAAGATCCACCGGACAGAGAAATAAAGCCGACGGAGGTTTAGCATTTACAGACTTCTACTACTACTTTAAAGCATACTCTTTAAGACCACTGATCACCTGGTTTGATTCTCAAGCATCCGTATCCTGGAGAACATTAGAAGAAAACATAGTGGCACCACATAGACTGCAGGATGTAGTATACACCAACCTATCAATTAAGCAATGCAACGTGAAATGTGGCCCTCTTATTGCACATATGATCCGGATATGGCGTGAAACACATTTTTTTTTTACTAACCAACATAAATGGCATAGACACTCTCCCATATTTAATAACAATGCACTCCTTATTGCACAACGACCTATCAGATTTCCCAAATGGGAAAAGAATGGCATACATACATTGGGAGATATCTTCAACAACCGGGGTTTCTGTAGCTATCAAGATATACATAACAAATTTAACCTCACCAGTTCCACATATTATTTCTATAGACAGTTATTAGCATGTTTGAAGGCTCATGGAGTCCCATTAAAGGTACCACTTGAGCACCACAGATATCACAAATTATTTTATGAAAGGGAGACATCGAGAGGATTTGTCTCTGACTTTTACCGTCACTTACTTACGTCTTCGTATGAAGTCCTTCCCCTAGACTCAGTTTGGAGGAAGGATATACCAGACTTGGAAGTAGATTTTGATTGGGCTGAAGTCTGGGCAAACGTTCGGATATCGTCACGTAACCCGGATCATCAACAGATTAATCTTAATTTTATTCATAGGACTTACCTAACTCCTATTCGACTGAACCGTATGGGGCTTAAACAAGACTCTCGATGTTCCTTATGTACAAACGGTGATAGTGGTACATTTATGCATATGTATTGGGAATGCCCGCCTGTTAAGATATTTTGGGAAGAAATAACCACACTATTATCAGGATTTTTATTTTTGACAATACCTGTAATGCCTTCTGTATTGTTGCTGAATGATGTCTCTCAGTTATCACACTCTGTACATGTAAAGAGGCTAATCTTGTCCGGTCTTACGGCTGCCAAAAAGCTAATAGCATCACGCTGGATTCAACCTGATAAAATGTGCCGGAGGGTATGGATTCTTACCTATCTTGATGTGATTTATCTATAGATATCTACCGCATGAATTCTAGGTGTTAATGAAGCCAGCATAGCAATCTGGTCAGAAGTGGTGGAGAGGATAAAGCATTATATGAACTTTTAATCCTTGGTATCAAACGGAATAATGGATGTATCCAAGGGGGGTCCAGTGGGGGGGGGGGGGGGGGGGGTAGAACGAGCAAGAGCATTTATGTGTTGTATTGTATTGTAATTAATCTGTGTATATCTTTAATCTTTAATCTACATCTATTTTTATTTTAAAAACCGGGCTGTCATTATTGTTAGTATTATGTAGGTAATAGCCCTGTGATTTATAGTGGATTTCTACTGTAAATGTTTGTATGTCATGTCAAAAATAAAAATAAAAAAACATTTGTTCAAAAAAAAAGAAAGCCCGGCGTGCTTTTCCTCTCAGCTCATTGACTGCTTCCTTAAAATGTCCAGTTGAACTTAGTTTTAGGCCTAAATAGGTGTAATGTGTGCAGTACTCTACATGTTTTGTACCAATTGAGAACTTTGGTAGGACGTCTTGAGATCTGGAT
>NW_028170371.1:0-19663 GCF_963971535.1 Notolepis coatsorum
AAACAAGGACATGACATCTATACAGCTCGACACAAAGGACATGTAATCCCTAAGACTATTATCCACCTTCTTTGCATTTCAGGTGAAATCTGATTGACCGAGAGGTTGTAGTTGTAGTGCTATGCTGTCAGATCGCCTGTTAACTGAAGCATTTAAGGTTTAGGGAAAATTATACGGATCCTGCTCCCCAGCAATCAAACTTTTTGCAACATATTGTGCCTTTTGTTCAGTGAACAAAGAATTTCACTCCTCTCTGCTGGAACAGGAATAGAAGATGTGACGATGAAAGTGATTCTGATTCTGAATTGATTCTGGTGTCCAAATGGCACACTTTCTTAGGAAACCCTGAGTACGAACTAGGACCATTAATTTAGCCAAAACATCACTACAGTATTACTCCTATATATCCACTTGCATGATATTGTATGTGTCATATTCTAAATGTATGGGGGGTGGGATAAAACCTGACTTTCATGCCTGACAGGCCCACACCACAATAACATAGGGTCACAGCGTACCGTGAACCTGAGGGCGGTGATTAGCTCGGAAATTGACGAGTTCTCTGTGGCACTCTTTCAGCTGATGATTGAGGGTTTATGTCATGGATGCTCGTTGGCCCTCTTAGACACAAAAAAAAGTTCTGATTTGAATTGGACCAATCCGTCTCCAGTCCAACCTCTCCGACGTGGATATTAAGTATGTCATTTTGTGTCCATATCAGCTTGTGACTGCAACTTGTTCCTGTTCGTGGATGACTCAGCCCTGCTGGTCTCTGGCAGGGACAAGTTACAGGTTGAAAAAGCCCTCAGCTCTGAACTTGGCAGATTCTGCACCTGGCTTGCTGATAACAAACTATCATTACACCTGGGTAAAACAGAGTCCATTCTCTTTGGATCAAATAGCTAACTCAGCAAGGCCAATGGCTTCTCTGTTACAGTGGGTGACAATATTGTCACAAGGAAAGATGAAATTACCTACCTGGGTTACATCCTAGAGGCAAATCTTTTCTGTGACAAAATGGCAACCAATGTAATCAAAGAAGTCAACCAACGAACAAGATTATTGTACCGGATCTCCTCTCTGGTCAACAAGAATACCTTGAAGACTCTAACAGGAGCACTCAGTCAAGGGTACTACGACTAGCTTGCACCTCGTGGTACCAAAGCACCTCAAAGGCCCTAAAAACAAAATTACAAACATCACAAAACAAACTGGTCAGACTACTGCTTGGCCTTACTCCTAAAACCCACCTTACCGCTGCCCACTTTGACATCCTAGGATGGCTTAGAGTAGATGACTGAGTACAGCAACTTGCAATGTGCCTGGTCTACAAGATACACTACACCACTAAGATACCCATGTACATTCCACGACCACAACACCAGAGGGAGTTCCACAAATCATGTTCAACCCAGATTCGGCTCAAACACGTTTCGCAATTATGCCACAATAATGTGGAACGCCCTACCCACAGCCGTAAAATAATGTGAATTCCTATCCTCCTTCAAAACCGCTCTCAAAGAGCACTACGGATGGCTGAAATTAGAAACTGGCCGGGGTAAATGTCCAAATCCCCCCCACCCACCCACCCAACGCCCTCCAATGTACCGTTTCTTCCCTTTCGGATGTATATATATTTTTTTATGATCTCTTTTTCTTACACAGCACTATTTGTATGTCTTGTATGTCATAAATGTCTTGATTAATTGAAAATGGAGGACCCTGATGTAAACAAGACGAAAGTATTTTTCTGGTCTGCATCCTCTTAGCAGTTGTTTGTATTGAGCCGTACTGTATTGTACCCATTCTGCAATATGTTAATAAAGTTTTCAATCAATCAATCAATCAAACCAGTGTTCCTGGCTCCAAAAAGCACCGCCAATTAAACCAAACGAATTCATTGCTTGTGTTCCTATTGTGACAAACAATCGAGGGGAAGCAATTCAGAACGTGCTTGTTTAGACTTGTTAATCTGAAACACCGGCCAAATGGCAAGGAGTGCATAAGTAATTTCCCCCCAGTGCCTAAATACCATTTCAGACTGACAATTACAAACACTAAGCAAAGCCCAATTTCCCTGTTTCCCTTGAAAACTATGACAGTGAATAGTGATGTTGTGTATGTCATAAATGTCACTATGAATTGAAAATGGGGGACCCTGATGTAAACAAGACAAATGTCTTTCTCTGGTCTGCATTCCCTTAACAATTGTGTGTATTGAACCGTACTGTATTGTACCCATTCTGCAATCTGTTAAATAAAGTTTTCATTCATTCATTCATTCATTCATTCATTCATTCATTCATTCATTCATTCATTCATTCATTCATTCATTCATTCATTCATTCATTCATTCATTCGATTGTATGTGTGTTGTGAATTACTTTAAAATTACTTTGAATTACTTTAGATAGATAGATAGAAACTTTATTGCCATTTCAACACTGTTGATTGGGATTTGTCTTGGTGCCACATACAGTACAGACAATGTTAAAAACATACAATATAAAAACACAAGAATACAATCCCCACAATAAAAAGTTTTACACAATAAAACTCGCAAAAATCCGTCACTGCCTCTCCCCCCCCCGCTGCTGAATCCCTCATTCACGCCTTCATCTCCTCCCGCCTGGACTACTGCAACTCCCTCCTCACTGGTATCACCTCCCGCTCCCTCCATAAACTGCAAATGGTCCAAAATTCAGCCGCCCGCCTCCTCACTAACACCCGGTCCCGCGAACACATCACTCCTGTCCTCCACTCCCTCCACTGGCTCCCGATCAAACACTGCATTAACTTTAAAACACTACTCCTCACCTTCAAAGCCCTCCACAGCCTGGCCCCCCCCTACCTGACTGATCTCCTTCTTCCCTACCGCCCCACCCGTTCCCTCCGGTCCTCCTCCACTGCCTCCCTCACTGTCCCGACATCCAAGCTTAAAAACTTCGGAGATCGGGCCTTCTCTCGCACTGCACCCCGACTCTGGAACTCCCTCCCCCAGTCCATCAGAGACTCCCCTACACTCTCCACCTTCAAAGCTCGCCTCAAAACCCACCTGTTCTCCCTTGCCTTCAACCCCCCCCCACCCCTAAACCCCCCCCTCCCCTCCAACCTGATTGATATGTCTCCAGTCTTTTTTTGTGCCATCGGGCTGTCTCCCCCGTTCCCCCCATGGTCTCATGTTCCTTTTGTTTTTGTTTCTTTGTTGTTTTGTTTTTGTTTCTTTGCTTTCGTTTCTTTGTTTGTACCCCTGCTCCCGACTACTGTCAGCGACTTCGGGTTATTGAGAAGCGCTATATAAATTAAATGAATTATTATTATTATTAGAATGTTTGTAGGAATGTTCTCTCTGGATTCTATTTTGGAATTGTGGAAGTCCGTAGATTTCAGTGGTGTTCGCCATTGTTACAGCATCATAAGAATGTAAAATTCTCAAAATGTCATCACTTGTCAAACTCCTCCCGCCACCCTGAAACCACTGGCTCTCCTATTCGTTCCTCTCCCTTACATCCCTTCTTCTCTCCCACTCCTTCTCCCAAATATCACTCTCTCCCCTCCCCCTCTTTCACCTTGCGTAACAGGTTGCATCGCACCCCTCTCCCAAGATAAGATAAGAGATTCCTTTAATTGATCCCCTTGGGGAAATTCAAGCATCATAGCAGCATGGGGGAGGGGGGAGGGGAGGTACAGGTATGGGCAGGGTAATAGTAAAAAGATGTAAATAGGCAATACAATTAGATCTGAATATGAAAATATGTTATATGTATGCATTGCACCCCTCTCCTCTCCTCTCCTCCCCCTCTCCTCTCCTCCCCTCCCCCACCCATTCCATGGAGTCATTCAGAGAGACAGACATGTCTTGAATCGAGTTGACATGATCGCCTTTCTCTCCATGTTCTACAGAGGAAGGTATACAAAGGGCATGAACCATCTTTAGTGCCAATAGTTAAATGTGTGTGTGTGTGTGTGTGTGTGTGTGTGTGTGTGTGTGTGTGTGTGTGTGTGTGTGTGTGTGTGTGTGTGTGTGTGTGTGTGTGTGTGTGTGTGTGTGTGTGTGTGTGTGTGCGTGTGTGCGTGTGTGTGCGTGTGTGTGTGTGTGTGTGTGTGTGTGTATAATGCGTGTGCATATGCGTGCCAATGCGTGTACATAAAACAACTCTAACCCATTCCCACGCTAAGTCTCCCTTAACCATTGTCTTTCTGTTTGCCATGTGTTACTGTGACGTTTACATTTTGCTTGTCAAAATCTCATAACAATAAAACAGGTCCCGGACGCTGCCCCTTTGACAAACTGACAGCTCAGCTGTTGGCTTATCACCTGGATTACAGTTGTCAATTAGAAGCATTATCAGCCAGTTCCTGAAGGGAGATCCCACGGGGTTGTTTAGGTAGGAGCACAGCGGGAGGCTGTGGTTAACTTGTTTAACCTGGTGGGTTCATAGCATCTCTGGCTGTTTAGAAAGGTGCTGTGTAAATAAAACGTGTTTGGAGACAGCAATTACCGACAAGTAGCATATAGATAGACTTCAGATCTTAAGTAATGGTGTGTGTGTGTGGGTGGGTGTCGGTGTGGGTGTTAGAAGAAGAAGGAGTCTTTATTTGTCATGCAGATTTAACACACACACATGCGATAGGCGACCCACAGGAACACACACACACACACACACACACACACATGCACTGAGTCGCTGATGAAATGTTCTCTGCACTTCCCATCCCGTCGTCCTTCCCCCCAAGGGCAGCCAGGAGCAGACAAGGGCTGCAGCGTGCGTCGAACCCGGGGACCAATCCAAGTGCCCCTGTCCGTCTTCATCAGGGACGCGACAACGTTAGCGATCTGTTGTGTATGTTTTTCCATTGGGTTTATCTTATCGGGAGGGGAAACCCCTCGGGGAGAACATGCAAACTCCACACAAAAAGGCCCGGGAGATACCCCACCTGGGTATACTTGCAACACGGCAACCTGGTCCCCAAGTGGGAATCGAACCCTGGACCTTCTAGCTGTGAGGCGACCGTGCCACCTAAATGGCAGTTAAAATGGTTCCAAGCTCGTGTTTAAGTTTACATCTGTGACTTAAAACATGACAAGACAGAGGGGTAACTTGTAAGTCTATCTTTAGCATCTTTGGTTTAGAAAAGAGCAACACAAATATACAAAAACGTATTACCTGAAACGAGAGGCTTGAGGAAGATTAGCGCTCAATTGAAACAGGAACGCTGGTACTGAATGTGTAGTGGCCCAAAGCCTTCGGGTCAACTTCAGGTACCGCCCGCTTGTTTATGCTAGAATGTATCGTTAACATTGGCATTGGCTTTAAACGCAATGATTAGTGTGTTTGCATTTGACTGGGTAAACAGTATTGACACAAGTTGAAATATTGTATCCTATTCCGATTTGTGTTGACTTCCCTGTCACCCTGAGCCATGCCGTCTAGAGCTGCCTAATCAATATTTATCATTTAACATGTATTACAGGCAAAAGACAATAGGCTACAGCAGTTGGTACTTCTTCAAGACAGTGAATGCCATGCTGCTGTGTGTGCGGATCATTGAGAAAGTTGTGAAATGCTACTCCAAAATCCTATTCAAAGAATCCAACAAGTCATGACATCATGGCAAAAAGTGATATTGTCCAAAAATAAAAAGGTGGATAAATTGTCATTGTGACATTTTGAACATGTGTAACAATAATGATATTCTCATAATAGTATTAGCCTATGTTATCTTTTATTTCCTTGGAGTGAGGCATACTGCCTGCATGTGTTGCATTCCACTATTGTCTACAAATTATTTGTCAGTTACATTTTAGCCAAGTCTATGTAATCAGTCTGGACCGACTTACTCACAAGTTCAAGTTCAAGTTAGAGCCCTTCCCCCTTTTTTTCATGACATGTTTGCCCACAATCACCAAATTCATAATTACCCCACACGTAGTTCCTGTTTGCTTAGACCACCCTTTTCCCGCACTTCCCAATTTCAGTTTTGTTTGCTCTACCGAGGGTCAGTGGAACTCTTTGCCTCCACATATTTTGGAATTTTCTTTTCTGAAATTCAAAAGAGCACTGAAATCTCATCTCCTAGATCACCAATATTTCCCATATGGACTTCCTTTACAAACTGTAGTCTGATGGCTTGATGTATTTTGTTATTGTATTTTCGTTTTATTATATATTCTTACTGTCATTGATTGTTTTCTCTATACCAGAAATCGTATGGCATGGGGTGCCTACTTCGGTGTCTATGTAGGCCTGCTT
The DNA here is from genome assembly GCF_963971535.1 of Notolepis coatsorum. Taxonomy (NCBI): domain Eukaryota; kingdom Metazoa; phylum Chordata; class Actinopteri; order Aulopiformes; family Paralepididae; genus Notolepis; species Notolepis coatsorum. The sequence continues at coordinate 6,255 of NW_028170371.1, forward strand.
GTGTGTGTTTGTTTGTTCGGGGGGGGGGGGGGGGGGGGGGGGGGGGATTTTATTTTATATTTTATATTTATCTAGATATAATGTAATTTTGCTTCCTGGTGAATGCCACATGCAAGCCCCTTGAGGGTTTTTAGGCAATTCTCCTACACATCCCTTGTGGACTATATTGTATTATATATGTAACTGTTTTTATATGTGTAAATAAACAAACAAACAAACAAACAAACTGCACTCTATAGCCCACAGACAATTTTATCCAGGGGCCTGACTGTATGTACTATACTATATTGTAGCCTACAGACTTTAACCAAAAAGGTTATGAGCCCCAATCTTGAATACAAAACAAACACAAGCAGATAAAAAATAATGTGGATGTAGTGTACAACACTATATGCATTGGAATAAAGATGATTTTGCTAATAATGTGAATCTGGGAAACACTGTAAGGTCAGAGAGGTGAGAGGGGTGGGGATGAGGGGTTGGGGGGGAATGAGACCCTAAACCCGCTCTCCTTCCACGCTCCCTCTTTCCACACCTCCCTCTCCCCGTTTTTCTTCTTCTTTATCTCATTTTGTCATATCTCCCTTTTCAAGACACAGAGGGGATCCTGTGGCAAGACCCCCACTCTCTCACACACACACACGCACGCACACACACACACACACACACACACACACACACACACACACACACACACACACACACACACACACACACACACACACACACACACACACACACACACGCACACACACACACACACACGCACGCGCACACACACACACACACACACACACACACACACACACACACACACACACACACACACACACACACACACACGCACGCACACACGCACACACACACACACATATCTTGTCTACCTCTAACAGGCTTGTGAGCAACCTTGACCTGACCCCCTCCCCCTTTCACCCCAAATGTCTCATCACACACATATACACACACACACACACACACACACACACACACACACACACACACACACACACATACACACACACACACACACACACACACACACACACGGCCAGTGTTCTCCCCTGGGGGCCTGACTGAGATGAAAGGAGTGTTGAAGAGACAGGAGGGATGAGAGGGGGTCCCTCTCTCTCTACCCCCCCCCCCCTCTCTCTCTACCCCCCTCTTTCTACCCCTCTCTTTCTTTCTCTCTACCCCCGCTATCTCTCTCTCCCCCCTTCTCTCTCTCTCTCTACCGCCATCTCTTTCTCTCTCCCCCCTCTCTCACTCTACCCCCTCTCTCTTTCTCTCCCCCCCCTCTCTTTCCCCCCGTTCTCTCTCTCTCTATCCCCCCATTCTCACTCTCTCTCTACCCCCCTTCTCTCTCTCTACCCCCCCCTCTCTCTCTCCCCCCCCTTCTCTCTCTCTCTACCCCCCCACTCTCTCTCTCCCCCCCTTCTCACTCTCCCCCCCCTTCTCACTCTCCCCACCCCCTCTCTCTCTCTCTCTCTCTCTCTCTCTCTGGAATCAAATCAGGAACCTTCTGATTACCAGACGACAGATCGACTGTGTCACTGTCCTCATTCTACCACCTCTCTCTTTCTGTTTCGCCCTCTATTATGTCTCTCTGTCTGCCTCTCTATTTCTCTCTCTCTCTCTCTCTCTCTCTCTCTCTCTCTCTCTCTCTCTCTCTCTCTCTCTCTCTCTCTCTCTCTCTCTCTCTTCTCTCTCACTCTGTATGTCTCTATCTCGCTCTCTGTCTCCCTCTTCTGTATGTCTATTTATCTCCACCTTCTTTCTTTCTGTCTCTTTCTCCCCCTTCTCTCTCTATGTCTCTCTCTATCCCTTCTCTCTCTCTCTCTCTCTCTCTCTCTCTCTCTCTCTCTCTCTCTCTCTCTCTCTCAAATTCAAATTCAAATGGGCTTTATTGACATGGGAAACATACGTTTACATTGCCAAAGCCAAACAAAACAAAACAATCAAACAGAGAAAACAAAGGAAATCAGTACATTACAGAAGGAATTTCTTGTACATTCTTTATGGTGGTTGCATTCCGTTGGATGTCCGTTTCTTGTCACAGCAGCTCACAAATCTAGCTGCTGTGTTTGCACATTCTTGTATTTCTCCCAGTAGGTATGGGAGTTTTGAGTTATTGTCCATGTTTTCAAAGTCTCTTTGGGTGTTTGCAATTTGTGGGAAGTATATGTCTCTGATGTCTTGGTATAGTGGGCAGGTTGTTAAGTAGTGGAGCTCGGTTTCCATGGGTGCATAGTCTGTCTTTGCTTGGGAGCCAGGGCCCTCATTCATCAACGTGATTTACGCACAGATATGTGCTTACGACCATTTCTAAGCAGAGTGTGGGATTCATCAATTTCAACTTGAACTTGACTTCGTGCTTATATTTACGCACAGCTCGGACCATGCGTACCTGGCGCCCGTTGGTAGAATATATTATTACAACAAGGAAATGAGCTTCTGTGCATTAGTTTCAACACTGGCATGTTCTGTATGAACCGTAATTCATTATAGTTCATTGTAAAATAGCAACAGTAGTGTAATTATGGTCAAAACCCTATAAATAGCATTTGGAATAATAGATCTTTCTCTCAGAATGAATGCAGCATGGTTTATATAGCGTTATCGGAATATACGGGGTGTACTGACTGACTGCGTTCCGCGTAGCTCAACTCGTTATTATTTTGCGCACAGACCGCAGAAACACGGGAACGTTTTGATTATATTTAAAAGGCTTTACGTATAGAATACAAGTCATATGAACACCCACGATATAGTGTTCTTCCCCCTTTTTACTGTATAAGAAAGAATAAAAAACGCATTGCAATGACACCAGATAGTGGACAGACTATGTAAATATGATGATGGGATTCAAGTTCGCGTTTTTGTTGATCATAGGCATGCTGTCAGAGTATGATATCTTAATCAAACATTCTAGAACATTTGTCGTCACAGATCATGTCATAATAGAACATAGGCTACATGGCATGGTCCATCGTGATGGAGTCCTGCACACAAACATGATGGAATTCAAGTTCATGTATTGAAAGGCAGGCTAAGGCAGTGAGATTCATTGTTCTTGTATATGCTCTCGTATTATTGTTTATAGGCTACCCAATACTGACATCAAAATAGATTGTATGCCTCTAGAAATCATATGCAGCAGGTAGAAAATTGACGGAAAATCCGTCGCGATTTGGAATAAAATTGAGGAGAACTTTAATCCCTGGGTAACTATTAATCAAACAAAACGGGAAAAGGCAGTCATATTCCAGCACGGTCTTTATTAGTGTTTGCGCTGCCCAGGCAGCAATGGTTAATAGATATCATATCCGTGTGATAAATCCAGTTTTTTTTGTGCGTGCACAGATTCTAAATTCTGTGCTTAAGTATGGAAATAGAACATTTTCTACGTCACGTTGATGAATGAGGGCTCAGGTCTGCCTATGGCGGCCTTTCTCGATGGCTAGGCTGTGCTCGCTGAGTCTGTACCTAGTCAAGGATCTTCTTAGTATTGGGTCAGTCACAGTGCTCAGGTATTCTGCCACTGTGTACTCTCTGTTTAGGGCCAAATAGCATTTCAATTTGCTCTGGTTTTGGGTTGTTTCTTTCCAATGTGTCAGATAGTTTTCTTTTTGTTTTCTTATAATTTTATTTAGTCCAGTGTGGTTTCTGTCTGGTGGCTCTGCTTGTGTTTGTGAGCAGAGTCCCAGAACCATCTGGCTGAGTGGGCATCTATCGAGGGTCTCTCTGTGGGTGAGGGCTATGTTGTGGAGTGTGTCTGGGTCACTTTCTTTTAGGTGATTGTGGAATTTGAATGCTGTTTTTAGAATTTTGATGATTAGTGGGTATCTTCCTAGTTCTGCTCTGCATGCATTATTTGGTGTTTTCCGTTGGGTGCGGAGAATGGATTTGCTAAATTCTGCATGCAGAGTCTCAATTGGGTGTTTGTCCCATTTGGTGAAGTCTTGGTTTGCAAGTGGGCCCCAGACTTCACAACCATATAGGGAAATCGGTTCTATGTTCTAATATTTTGAGCCAGATTTTGATTGGAATGTTTAACTTGATGTTCCTTTTTATGGCATAAAAAGCCCTTCTTGCTTTGTCTCTCAGGTCGTTTACAGCTTGGTTGAAGTTCCCTGTAGCACTGATGTTTAGGCCGAGATAGGTGTAGTTTTTTGTGGTTTCTAGGGAAATTGTGTCTAGGAGGAATTTGTGTTTTTGTTGTTGTAGGCTGGGCCTTTTTTGGAATATCATAATTTTAGTTTTGTTTAGGTTTACTGTCAGTGCCCATGTCTGGGAGAATTTGTGCAGAAGGTCAAGGTGCTGTTGTAGCCCTTCTTTTGTTGGGGACAGCAGCACCAGGTCATCTGCAAACTGTAGGCATTTGACTTCTGTGTTTGCTAAGGGGATGCCAGGTGCTGCAGTTTGTTCCAATGTTTTTGCCAGTTCATTTATGTATATGTTGAAGAGGGTTGGACTCAAACTGCACCCCTGTCTAACCCCGCGGTGTTGAGGGAAGAAGTCTGTGTGTTTTCCCTCAATCCTCACAGCACATGTGTTGTTGGTGTACATTGACTTTATGAGGTCGTAGGTTTTCCCTCCAATGCCACTATCTAACAGTTTGTACAGCAGACCCTCGTGCCAAATTGAGTCAAATGCTATTTGGAAGTCAACGATACAGGAGTATACTTTGCTTTTATTTTTATTTATTTGGTTGTCGATTAGGGTGCTGAGGGTGAGAATGTGGTCTGTTGTACTGTACCTCTCTCTCTCTCTCTCTCTCTCTCTCTCTCTCTCTCTCTCTCTCTCTCTCTCTCTCTCTCTCTCTCTCTCTCTCTCTCTCTCTCTCTCTCTCTCTCTCTCTCTCTGTGGAGGCTGTGTTCCAGCAGCATCAGGAAGTGTGTACCTGGCTGCATTTTCTCACATGGGGGCTTTCAAGTAAAAATGCCAATCAGCAGTGACAGACCACCACATTGTGGTCTATTTCAGTATTGCAACCACCATCTACTGGCTTGGTTTTCATGTACTGTATATTGGCAGCCAATTCTCAGTCACCTGTCTCACTATGGCAGGCATCATAGAAATCCAAATTGGACAGGTATGTGGTGCTGCAATAGTCCACATATGAAAATGGATTTTAATGAAATTTTTCTGCACAACAGATCTTTCTTTACAGTCTTTTTTTATGAATTCATTTTTTTCCATTTTATATTAAAGTATAGCTGGTGCTTAAGACATTTATTTGCATTTTAAATGAGAGAATACTGCAATATATTCATTAACTGGTATTGTACAATACAATTGGTGGACTATAGTATGTGGTGGGTAGTTAAGATTATTATGATTACTATGATTACAATGTAGGGCAGTTAGACAGTGAAAGCAGTAGGTAGGTGTAAATTGAGTAGAGGCAACAGACAGAGCTTAGGTTGTATTACCTGGAGGAGGAAAGGAAACATGGCAAATCCTCAGATGGTACTCGTGTTAAGGTGAGCTAAAGTCCTGTCATTTCTCTATCATGATATCTGGAAATAAATATGACCAACCTCCATTCTATATGGCTATCTAACATGCATTTATTATGATCGGTGTTGGGGTATACTCTAAAAGCATAGTTTTGCAAACTACCAATTACTTCACACTGGAAGGAGTTAAACTACAGTAAAGCTACCCTAGACAAAAATATAGTTTGGTTAATAAAGTTACTTACAGGTGGCTGGGTAGTGCAGTGGACTAAGCACTCGCCTACGCAGAGACTCTGGGATCGAATCCAGCTGTCAACGGTACCTCCGGCTTGGTCAGTCGTCCCTATTAACACAATTGGCAGTGTTAGCGGGTGGGAAGCCGGTGGGGTATGTGTCCTGGTCGTTGTAAACTGCGACTCCTATACTGTTCAGCAGGGAGGGGATCTGGGGGAAATAGCGTGAACCTCCGCACGCATTACGTTCCCCCAGTGAAACTCCTCGTTGTCAGGTGAAAATAAGCGACTGGCGACTCCACATGTATCGGACGAGGCATGTGGTAGTTCTACACCCTCCCCAGGCTGATAGTGGGGCAATGCGCGCAACGACCAGGAAGGGAATTGGCATTACGCCTAAATTGGGATGGGTGAAAAATACAGAAAGCCCAAAAATAAATAAAATAAATAAAGTTACTTACAAAAAGTAGTTCAAGTAAAAGTAGAAATATCAAATCCACATAATGAAATGTAATACCAAATTGTAACAAAGTATAATACAGTCACATGACTGCATAATATACCACTAAATGGAGTTTATTGCAAAGTGCATGCTTCTCACTTTAATAGCTGCCTAGCAGTCAGATGTGAAACAACACTAAATAACCCTATCTGGGTTCTTCATGGAGAAAATGTGCAAGGCATCTTCTGTCAGCTCAGTTGTCAGCAGCATAGTTATTTTTCCTTCCTTTTATAGACATAAAATTGTTTGTCGTTTCAAAGTAATTTCAAAGTAATTAACAACACACGTACAATCACTATTGAAATTAGAATTTAGTTGGAACTACTAAAGTTACTGCAAAATGTAGTACTAACGACTAGTTTAATTCCATGTAGTGAGACTACTAGGCCACCTAATCATCCCTCCCCCTTAATTGGCTGATATCAATCCCTGTCTCCTGAGCCGTTCAGCCATTGTGTAGTGTGATGTGTGCCTGGTGCCAGTGTATGGCAGCCATTGAGCCTGTGTAGCCCAAGGTTATGGGAGGCAATTTCCACCCTACATTGTGGGGAGCGCTTTTAGTGTCTAGAAAAGCGCTATATAAATGGAATGATCATTCATTCATTCATACTAGTTTAATTTCATGCAGTGAAATACTACGTGGGCCAAACTCAATTAAACATTGGTGATGGGGGGTGCCCACTTGATAACTCCAGTGACATACAGTTAGCAGGTATACTAACTTTAGTGTATGGCACAAGATAATTACATCATATCCTGGGTGTTGGTAGGTGCAGCTCAAGGCCACTGGTGGAGGGGTGACAGGCAGGCGGAACTTTTGTTTAGTAGGGGTAAAAAAAAAAAAATGACAATATGGAAATCAACAGCATCAATCTATAAAACCAATCATCAAATTTACTATATAGCTAAATCATTTATACTCATGATTTGAAATAATACCTTGGTGTAAAGTTGTACTGACTGAATTAACTTACTGGCTGGATCAGTTCCATAACATTTGTATACCTGACTATTACACGTTTAGAAAGCATGACAATTAATTTAATTAAATAGAGTTTAATTGAACCATTGTCAGATTTCTATTAATATTTAATGAATCAAATCTTTGCCAAAATTATTTGTATTGAATTTAGTCATTGGATTGTTGGATAGCTGAATAGTTATGCTGCTATAATACAGTATTTGTATATAACGATTTTTTTTACTAGAAATACCTGGTATAGTCACAAAGGTGACAACGATGCAGGAGGAGAGATGGAAGATATCCTTTGATTCCTGAAGAAAGTGACACCTGAGCAGAAAGGCTGAAGAGTTAAAGGGATAGTTCTGATTAGCTCCCTGCCAGTTATGTTGCTGATTGGTAGAGTCCTTTCTCGGCACCATCCATACTGTTCCTCATACTAGCTCAGGTAGCCACAAACCAATGCAACGTCAATGGAGTCAAGCTCCTATATGTACAAGTTGACTGATGTCAACTGAAATCTACTTTGTGTGCACTATTGAAGGAAAACTGTGTTTTTCAATGTATGTAATGTATATTGGGGGAGATGACAGCATCTAAAGGGGCCAGGTCAGAGAGGTCGAAATGTGCACGGTGGTGGTGGAAGCGGCAGTCAGTGGTAGCAGCGAGCGAGCAGGGTGTCTGCATTCCTCAGCACATAAACAACTGATAAGAAACAGTGGCAGGAGGTTTGGGTCAGAGCGATGGGGAGAGGTTTGACATGAATGAAACAGACGTTTTTAATGTGTGTTAAAGGTTAAAAGTAGTTGCCATGACAGCGCGTCGCATGACAACCAGACGAGGGACAGGCCTGTCGTTGCTATGGCGAGAATATAGAAAAGTAAGTTTTCTTCCAGGTAAGGGCAGACTGAGATACGAACCACACAGAAGAGAAGAAGCTTGATCAGAGACTTTGAAACGATCCCCCCCCCCCCCCTCCTCGCGGGGAAAGGGGGGGAGGACTTTGATTGATTGATTGAAAAGTTTATTAACAGATTGCAGAATGGGTACAGTACAGTACAGCTCAATACATACAATTGTTAAGGGGATGCAGACCAGAGAAAGACTTTCGTCTTGTTTACATCAGGGTCCCCCATTTTCAATTCATCATAACATATATGACATACATGACATGCAGATAGACAGTACTGCTACATCTATACATTTATGACATATCAGATTTGCAAATACAGTACTGTTTGTGATACAAAAGTGTCCAGAAAAGGAGTGTATATACATTTGGCGTAGAAACTGTACATTGGAGGAGGTTGGTTGGGTGGGTTGGGGTTGGGTGGGTTGGGTGAGGGCTGTACATTGGAGGTGGGGGGGGGGGTGGGTAGGGGACACACACACATTTTACACTGTACATTGGAATATTGACAAAGCCTTACTTGGTCATTTACTGTACAACTAGGTTAGGACATTTGTAGGGGCCAGTTTCGAATTGCAGTCTCACGTAGGTGTTTTTTGAGAGTGTTTTTGAAAGTGGGTAGTGATTCACATTCCTTTACAGCTTTAGGTAGGGCGTTCCACATTGATGTGGCATAATTGCGAAATGTGTTTAGTCCCTTGTTTGAGCCGAATCTGGGTTTTACATGATTTGTGGAGCTCCCTCTGGTGTTGTGATCGTGGTATTCACTGACCTTTGGGAAGTATTTTGACATGTACATGGGTACCTTGGTCGCGTAGTGTATCTTGTAGACCAGGCCCATTGCAAGTTGCTGTACTCTGTCGTCTACTCTAAGCCATCCTAGGTTGTCAAAGTGGGCAGGGGTGACTGACGTGGCACGACCACAGAGAAGGCTTTTGGAATAACCACCAGGCCGCGACGACACAGAGTGGGGTGACAGGAGAGATCATTAGAATAATGAATTTAGTTTTCTTCCAAAGACCTTTCAAGGACAATACAATCTGATAACATCTTATCTGAGGTTCTGTTTATGTAATAAACAACGTTTTTCAAGAAAGGTATTACGTGGCCTAGTGTCAAATTCTTATGCTTGCGGATTGCATTAAAGGGGGATGACAAAGATTGTATCAGCCAGTATGAGACATCAGAGAGATTAAACACAACGCAGGGTCAACGGATATGGAGGGGATAAGTGACACGAGCCAACAGATGAAGAGGTGATACTGGCTGAACCATCAGGATCTAACACTATGGTGAGAGCAGGCAACTGCACCTCCTCATCCATCACCCTCAACATAGGGGCCCCCCAGGGCTGTGTTCTGAGTCCCCTCCTCTACTCCCTGTACACACACGACTGTGTGGCTCAGCGGAGTAACAACACAATCATCAAATTAGCTGACAACACAGTAGTGGTGGGCCTGATCTCTGCAAACGACGAGAGGGCCTACCTGGAAGAGGTCAAGGTCCTGGCGGGATGGTGCCAGGAGAACAGCCTCTCCCTGAACGTCAGCAAAACAAAGGAGATGATTGTAGACTTCAGGAGGTCGGGGGTCAAGGACTACAGCCCCCTCAGCATCGACGGGGCACCAGTTGAGAGAGTGAACAGCTTTAAGTACCTCGAAGCCCACATATCCGAGGACTTGACAAGTTGACATGGACCACACACATTGACAGTGTTGTGAAGAAGGCACGACAACGCCTCTACTTCCTCAGTACATGTACAATAGAGAGCATCCTGACTGGCAACATCACCTCCTGGTTTGGGAATTGATTGATTGATTGATTGATTGATTGATTGATTGATTGATTGATTGATTGATTGATTGACAACTTTATTAACAGATTGCAGAATGGGTACAGTACAGTACAGCTCAATACATACAATTGTTAAGGGGATGCAGACCAGAGAAAGACTTTCGTCTTGTTTACATCAGGGTCCCCCATTTTCAATTCATCGTAACATATATGACATACATGACATACAGATAGACAGTACTGCTACATCTATACATTTATGACATACCAGATTTGCAATTACAGTACTGTTTGTGATACAAAAAGAGTCCAGAAAGAAAAAGTATATACATTTGACGTAGAAACTGTACATTGGATTGGGTAGGTGGGGGTGGGGGGGTTGGGTAGGAGTGGGGGGGGGGGGGGGGGGGGGGGGTGGGTAGGAGGGGTGGGTGGGGGACACTGTACAACTGTACAAACAAAACTGTACATTGGATTATTGACAAGACCATACTTGGTAATTTACTGTACATTGGAGGGGGTAGTGTTCGGACATTTACAGGGGCCAGTTTCGAGTTGCAGTCTCCCTTAGGTGTTTTTTGAGAGTGTTTTTGAAAGTGGGTAGTGATTCACATTCCTTTACAGCTTTGGGTAGGGCGTTCCACATTGATGTGGCATAATTGTGTTTAGTCCCTTGTTTGAGCCGAATCTGGGTTTAACATGATTTGTGGAGCTCCCTCTGGTGTTGTGATCGTGGTATTCACTGACCTTTGGGAAGTATTTTGACATGTACATGGGTACCTTGGTCGTGTAGTGTATCTTGTAGACCAGGCCCATTGCAAGTTGCTGTACTCTGTCGTCTACTCTAAGCCATCCTAGGTTGTCAAAGTGGGCAGGGGTGAGGTGGGTTCTAGGAGTAAGGTCAAGCAGTAGTCTGACCAGTTTGTTTTGAGATGTTTGTAATTTTGTTTTTAGCGCCTTTGAGGTGCTTTGGTACCATGAGGTGCAAGCATAGTCGTAGTACCCTTGAATGAGTGCTCCTGCTAGAGTCTTCACGGTATTCTTGTTTACCAGTGAGGAGATCCGGTACAAGAATCGAGTTCGTTGGTTGACTTTTTTTATTATTATTACATTGGATGCCATTTTGTCACAGGAAAGATTTGCCTCTAGGATGGAACCCAGGTAGGTAATATCTTCTTTCCTTGTGACAATATTGTCACCCACTGTAACTGAGAAGCCGTCGGTCTTGCTGAGTTTGTTATTTGAACCGAAGAGAATGGACTCTGTTTTGCCAATGTGTAATGATAGTTTGTTATCACCGAGCCATATGCAGATTTTGCCTAGTTCTGAGCTGAGGGTTTTTTTCAACCTGTAACTTGTTCTTGTCAGAGACCAGCAGGGCTGAGTCGTCCGCAAACAGGAACAAGTTGCAGTCACAAGCTGACGACATGTCATTTGCATAAATTAGGAACAGTAGCGGACCTAGTATGCTTCCTTGTGGAACACCACAGCTTACTGTGAGGGGGGGGGATAGGGGACCGTTTACCTCCACCATCTGCTCTCTCCCCTCCAGGTAGGATTGCATCCAGCTCACTGATAGACTATCAAAACCAATTGCACTGCACAAGATGGAGGGGGGCTCCCCACCCTCCAGAACATTTACAACAAGCGGTGCAGGGGTAAGGCTAAGAGAATCATCAAGGACTCCAGCCACCCGAACAACTGCCTCTTTGAACTGCTGCGGTCAGGCAAGCGATACCGGAGTCTCAAGGCGAGCACAGAAAGACTCAGAAGAAGCTTCTATCCCCAGGCCATCAGGCTGCTCAACGAACAATGAACACTATGCAACAACCATCAAATGCACACAGCACACACATCCACATGCACACACTCACTTTAAACAAACAACACACTGCAGCACCCACTCTCCACACTTTAGATCACCTAAACACACTTTATATTTATTGATAAAGGATTTGCACTACAACTCGTACACCTTACTGTAAATTGTACCTAAATTGTACCTCATCCCATTTCTGCTTTGCACTATATAATATTGTATATTAGTACACTGCATAGTATATTGTATATTATATGATAACTCAGTTACGTCTATTCTGCATCGAACATTGTACATATGTCTATACTGATACTGAACACTGTGACCTAATTTTTACTTCTAATTTACATGCTATACTATGTTATTTCATACTTATCTTGTCTAGCATAGTCTCTGGAGCGTAACAGTAAGAAGCATTTTGTATAAAAGTATTCTGTACTTCTATATGACAACTATTAAAGAAACTTGAAACTATGGAGAATATTTCAGTCAGCTTTTACAGACAAGGGCTTTGCATTGGTTTGTGACTAACTAGTCGTGGTTAAAAGGACGACCAGTTTAGATTGTGCTGAGAAAGGACTCCACTGTTCCAATCAACAACATCATTGGTAAGTAGAACATGGGGGTTTTTGGAGCCTATTACCGGGACTGATGCTCAGTGACTGAGTTACATTATTTTATTTTAGTTGTGAAAATCACCCAAATTTCTTTACATGGCATTGTGGGGCAAGGGTTGACCTGTGTTAATATTAATAACACCAAGACTCTTTAACCTGAAGGTAAACCCCGGTGATGAATCATGGTCATCTATCTTCTGACAATTAATATTGATAGTTCTGTCCTAGAAGTGACCACTTCTATTTCTATTGTGTAGAAAGAGTTAGTTGGTGCACACAAAGCAATGTGAGACGGAGGCAATAATGACAGGGAATCCTGGTGGTGACTTTCACATTTCACACTATGCCATCTTTTTATTGCTATCTCTCTAAGTCTAAGCCCTTTGCCAATAGAGGTTCCACTGCATCCGAGTTATCTGTCAATGGAGGTTTCACTGCCTTTGTGTTTGAAATAATTAGCAAAATAAAAGATTTACATTATGTACTTTTTCAATGTTTAAAAAAATATATATAGTATACATAGCCTATATTAAAATTTGAATATTTGGTTACATGCAGGGTTGTAAAATGTTGGGAATATTCAAAGGTTGAAACCTTCCATATAGGCATTAACAGGAATATCCTCCTGAGACGCAGCAATTCATTTTTCTACACTGTAGTGCACATTAGGTTTAGCTTGATTCCTCTAATACTATACATGTCACTCTATTGAGTCCCGACGTTCCTTACAGAGAACAACCGTATAGCTTTCCAATGATATATCATGTGTTGGGTTGTGACCATGCAAACCTTTCCTTTTTTGTCTTTTCAAAATGGCTGTCAACACAAAAGGCACATTGCACAGAAAAAATTAAGATAAGCATGATATTCATATTTAAAATGTTTTTGAATGTTATATTTAGATTTTTAGTAAGTAAACATCTAAGGAGCATTTTGAGAGAGTTGTCAGAGTTAGACATATTTATTTTCAGAGTAAACACATGAATTGATTAATGTACACTAGTGCACATCAGGACTTACTGTATGTTTGTTTCATATTTATTTAGTAGACATTTAGTATGAGTGTGAAAGACGAAAGATGAAGAGCCACCTGGGTTCCATCCTAGAGGCTAAT
>NW_028170370.1:0-2000 GCF_963971535.1 Notolepis coatsorum
GGCCCCCTCCCCCCTCTACTAATCACAACATGTGATGGGAGCCAGTAGAACAAAAGCAGCCCGGGCAGAAAATAACAGCGTGGGAACTCTGGATGAACTTGAAATACAACGAGGGAGCTCACTATAGCCTCCACCCCCCCAGCCATACACACACACACACACACACACACACACACACACACACACACACAACACACACACACACACACACGCACACACACACACACACACACACCACACACACACCACACACACACACACACACACACACACACACACACACATAGTTTCAGTTTATTTTTTTATTGTTTAAAATAGTTTAGTTTTTTTTAGGAGTTTCAGTATTCGTTTTAGTTCATATATTGTATGTTTTTTTTTGTCAGGGGCGAGATTTCAGAAGGTCAGAATAGGTATTTTGTAATAAATATACATTAGACAAATAGAAACATATCACTTCATGTAGATCCTAGTCTCTCAATAATGTACCAAGGCCTCCTCAGACTTTGACTAAAAAAACAGACTCAAATTGACAAATACTAAAACTAAAGAAATGTTCTGTATATTAACATTTTATTTTAGTCAGTTTTGTAAGCACACAATATATTTGTATGTATTGTCACACCAAGTTTGTGTTTTCAGTTTAGTTTTATAGTAACTATAGTAACACACACACAAACACAAACAAACTCCAAAACTTAAACACACCTGTGTTTGTCCCCATAAGCAATAAGGTCACACACATGAACATAAACACACACTCTCTCTCTCTCTCTCTCTCTCTCTCTCTCTCTCTCTCCTCTCTCTCTCTCTCTCTCTCTCTCTCTCTCTCTCTCTCTCTCTCTTAGTCCCCTCTCTCTCTCTGTCTCTCTCTCTCTCTCTCTCTCTCTCTCTCTCTCTCTCTCTTAGTCCCCCTCTCTCTCTCTCTCTCTCTCTCTCTCTCTGTCTCTCTCTCTCTCTCTTAGTCCTCTCTCTCTCTGTCTCTCTCTCTCTCTCTGTCTCTCTCTCTCTCTTTTAGTCCTCTCTCTCTCTCTCAGTCCTCTCTCTCTCTGTCTCTCTCTCTCTTAGTCCTCTCTCTCTCTGTCTCTCTCTCTGTCTCTCTCTGTCTCTCTCTCTATTAGTCCTCTCTCTCTGTCTCTCTCTCTCAGTCCTCTCTCTCTCTCTTAGTCCTCGCTCTCTCTCTCAGTCCCTCTCTCTCTCTCAGTCCTCTCTCTCTCTCTCTCAGTCCTCTGTCTCTCTCTCTCTCTCTCTCTCTCAGTCCTCTCCCTCTCTCTCTCTCTCTCTCTCTCAGTCCTCTCTCTCTCTCTCTCTCTCTCTCCTCTCTCTCTCTCTCTCACACACACCGGACCCCCAGTCTAGCAGTAATCAGTGAGCTAACGTGGGAGTCTGTTGTGTGTCTCTGTCTCTAAGAGTAGCTTCTTATAACAACCACAACAAGATGAAACAGACATAAGTGCTTCCTCCTCTCTCTCTCTCTCTCTCTCCTCTCTCTCTCTCTCCTCTCTCTCTCTCTCTCTCTCTCTCTCTCTCTCTCTCTCTCCTCTCTCTCTCTCTCTCTCTCTCTCTCTCTCTCTCTCTCTCTTTCTCTCTCTCTCTCTCTCGCTCTCTCTCTCTCTGTCCCTCTCTCTCTCTCTGTCTCTTTCTCTATTAGTCTTCTCTCTCTCTGTCTCTCTCTCTCAGTCCTCTCTCTCTCTCTCTTAGTCCTCGCTCTCTCTCTCTCAGTCCTCTCTCTCTCTCAGTCCTCTCTCTCTCTCTCAGTCCTCTCTCTCTCTCTCAGTTCTCTCTCTCTCTCACTCTCTCTCGCTCGCTCTCTCTCGCTCTCTTTCTCTCTCTCTCTCAATTCAATTCAATTCAAATGGCTTTATTGGCATGACGTACATGTTGCCAAAGCAATATTAAACATAAACATGGATTACAAACAAATATAAGTACATACAAAATATCATCGTAAAATAAAACATCAAGTATTACGGCGTAAACATGTCAGGTGACTGTCACTCACT
>NW_028170369.1:5000-12500 GCF_963971535.1 Notolepis coatsorum
ATCTACTGTAGTATCAGAGACAGATACTAGAGTTACTGTAATATGATACAGATATTATCTACTGTAGTATCAGAGACAGATACTAGAGTTACTGTAATATGATACAGATATTATCTACTGTAGTATCAGAGACAGATACTAGAGTTACTGTAATATGATACAGATATTATCTACTGTAGTATCAGAGACAGATACTAGAGTTACTGTAATATGATACAGATATTATCTACTGTAGTATCAGAGACAGATACTAGAGTTACTGTAATATGATACAGATATTATCTACTGTAGTATCAGAGGCAGATACTAGAGTTACTGTAATGTGATACAGATATTATCTACTGTAGTATCAGAGACAGATACTAGAGTTACTGTAATGTGATACAGATATTATCTACTGTAGTATCAGAGACAGATACTAGAGTTACTGTAATATGATACAGATATTATCTACTGTAGTATCAGAGGCAGATACTAGAGTTACTGTAATGTGATACAGATATTATCTACTGTAGTATCAGAGACAGATACTAGAGTTACTGTAATATGATACAGATATTATCTACTGTAGTATCAGAGACAGATACTAGAGTTACTGTAATATGATACAGATATTATCTACTGTAGTATCAGAGACAGATACTAGAGTTACTGTAATATGATACAGATATTATCTACTGTAGTATCAGAGACATATACTAGAGTTACTGTAATGTGATACAGATATTATCTACTGTAGTATCAGAGACAGATACTAGAGTTACTGTAATATGATACAGATATTATCTACTGTAGTATCAGAGACAGATACTAGAGTTACTGTAATATGATACAGATATTATCTACTGTAGTATCAGAGACAGATACTAGAGTTACTGTAATATGATACAGATATTATCTACTGTAGTATCAGAGACAGATACTAGAGTTACTGTAATATGATACAGATATTATCTACTGTAGTATCAGAGACAGATACTAGAGTTACTGTAATATGATACAGATATTATCTACTGTAGTATCAGAGGCAGATACTAGAGTTACTGTAATGTGATACAGATATTATCTACTGTAGTATCAGAGACAAATACTAGAGTTACTGTAATGTGATACAGATATTATCTACTGTAGTATCAGAGACAGATACTAGAGTTACTGTAATATGATACAGATATTATCTACTGTAGTATCAGAGGCAGATACTAGAGTTACTGTAATGTGATAAAGATATTATCTACTGTAGTATCAGAGACAGATACTAGAGTTACTGTAATATGATACAGATATTATCTACTGTAGTATCAGAGACAGATACTAGAGTTACTGTAATGTGATACAGATATTATCTACTGTAGTATCAGATACAGATACTAGAGTTACTGTAATATGATACAGATATTATCTACTGTAGTATCAGAGACAGATACTAGAGTTACTGTAATATGATACAGATATTATCTACTGTAGTATCAGAGACAGATACTAGAGTTACTGTAATGTGACACAGATATTATCTACTGTACTGCTGTTCTTCATACTGGATAGGAAATAGGGCTTAGGGGTCCAAAATTCTGACCATACCTTTTATACTGTAGCATTATTATTATTTTTTGATCCACTTTTTCTCCCCATTTAAAATGTTTTCTCCCATCCCAATTTCGTGTTTCCAATTCTCCCCTCCCCTGTCTTGAATGTTGCTAGACTATGCCCCCCACTGGTCGGCTGTAGTGAGGATAGAAGCCTTGCATCACGTGTCCCCTCCGGTACACGAGGAGGCAGCCTGTCGCATCTTTTCACCGCAGCAGCTCCATCTCTCAGTGGCGAGGAGTAACGTGTGGGAGGCTCACGCTGCCTCCGTTACTTCCTGCTTCCGCCTCACCAGCGTCACCCAACCTGACCTGTAGGAGTCGCTGTCCACAACGTCCAATCCCCACCCACCGGCTTTCCCACCCTCTAACACTTGCCAATTGTGTTGGTATGACGGCCGGCCAAGCCGGTAGCAACGCAGAGAGCTGGGCTCGATACCAGCGTCTCCTGCGTTAGTGGCGAGCGCCTTGCCCACTGCGCCACTCAGCCGCCCCCTTTATAGCATTTTCTAACCTCAACCTTTTTCCAGCATTTGACGCCATACCGTTTAGAACCAACACCTTGTCAGTTATACACTTCCTATCAAATTCATGTGTCGGTTCTATGCTAATTTGATCTCACTACCTCCTACTGTATGCACTGTGATTTTAACTAGAGAACTATTTTATCACACTTTTTACTTCTTACTGATGCACTGCCGTGTTGTATGTTAAATACCCTGTTGTATGTCTGTTCTATTTTATAATGTTTTAACAATTTTAAAACTGAATCATTTTAAACTATTTTTATTATTTGTATTACTGAATGAAACTGTAAACAGAGAACCTATTGGGATGCTAGATCCTAATGTGAAACACTGTGATTTACCTCACCTTGCTACCTTATGCCTGTATTCGTCGTGAAGCACTTTGAACTGCAACTTCTGTATGAAAAGTGCTATACAAATAAAGTTATTATTATTATCAGTTGTAATGTATAATGTAGACGCTTATTAAGCGCCTTTTGTGTCAAGTCAAGTCAAGAGTTTTATTTGTCACGGCATACAAGTATACAATGAAATGCGGCTGGTCTTGCCCGCAACGATGTGCAATACAGTAGTACAACATATAATAGAATCCAATACAATTTTTTTTTTGCAATAACAGGTAACGGGTAACATGGTGTGACATCAAAATCGGTATCTGTACATAGTTATTTACAGAGCATATAGGACATGCTAGGTAGCTTTGGTAGTGCAATACACTGTTACTGTTGCTAATACTGATTTAAAGTGGCCTTTCCTTTTGGCAATAAGTGTGAGTGTGTGCCCGCTCATGTTAAAGTGTTTAGTGGCTGCTAGTGTGTGAGCGTGCACAGCGTGCGTGTCGTGTGTGTGCTCATGTGTGCTTATGTGTGGATAGTTCAGTGTTCTGTGGTACTCAATGTTCATTGTTCAGGGCTCTGATGGCCTGGGGGAAGAAGCTAAGCCTAAGCCTCTCTGTCCTAGTAGCTGGGGTTCGCAGGCGTCTGCCTGACCTCAGCAGCTGAAACAGGCTGTTATTGGGGTGGTGAGGGTCTTTCATTATCCTGCAGGCTCTGGATTTGCACCTCTTGTTGTTTAGAACCTGCAGGGGAGGTAGTGCAATACCCGTGGTACGCTCGGCTGAGCGCACCACTCTCTGTAGGGCCTTCTTGTCCTGTGCCGTGCTGTTTCCATACCAGGCAGTGATGTTTCCAGTCAAGATGCTCTCTACAGCTCCGGAGTAGAAGGACTGGAGTATCTTCCCCGATACTCTGAACTTCCTTAACTGTCTCAGGTGGTAGAGGCGCTGTTTTGCCTTCTTTACTACTGTGTCTATGTGTGTTGACCATGTCAGGTCCTCTGAGATGTGGACCCCCAGGTACTTGAAGCTGCTCACCCTGTCCACGGTAGCCCCGTTTATCATCAGTGGTGTGTGCGTCTCCTGCTGTCCTCTCCTATAATCCACGATCAGCTCCTTGGTTTTACCAATGTTCAGGAGCAGGCTGTTGTCCTGGCACCAACGTTCCAGTACCTCAACCTCCTCTCGGTAGGCCTTCTCGTCGTTGTCCGAGATCAGCCCCACCACCACCGTGTCGTCTGCGAACTTCACTATGGAGTTGGAGCTGAACTTGGCCACACAATCGTTTTTTGTGGGCATCTGTCCTGTGTGTCCAACCCGTCATGACTGCTTAGGAGCAGCGGGGGGCAGCAACACGGCACGGAGGCAGCCACACGGCACGGTACCCGCGGGGGGAACCAACTCCGACGGTAATGCCGATACCTCGGTCAGGATACACCTAGCGAGAGCGCGGCAGGATATTGGCCGAGCGAGGTGTTGTTCTCGACACTCCAGTTGGCCGCCTCTCTCTCCCGACTGCAAATCATTCCTACGAGGCGAGAGCGTAAGTAAGCGCACTCTCGCGGTAAAACTAATGGCGATTTGTGGCTTCGCGGCTTGGCCCGACGAGTGACAGCCCATACTACGAGTGGGGGCGGGATCTAGACACCACCGGAGCCAATCGCTGCCGGCTTCGCCCCACCTTTAACTCTTTCAGTGCCACTCACGAGATTTCTCGTGTTTTTTTATAGGTGGTTGAAAGCCACTCACGAGATTTCTCGTGTTTTTTTATAGGTGGTTGAAAGCCACTCACGAGATTTCTCGTATTTTTTTTTTATTTTTTTTTTTGCGATCTGAAAAATTATTGCATCACCCGAGCCTACCCGAGTATAGCCGAGGGGCTCCGACGATCACTGTGGAAAAAAGCGCCCCCTGTCGTCTCCCAGATGACATAAGTGATTTTGGAATGGACTCAATGAAAATGAATGGGGAAAAAAATCCGGTACTCCACATTTTCCAGTTCACTGATCCAGCCGGGGTTACCACAGTTCATTCTGGAACCTCAGATCCCCGCTGATCATGGAGATCTACTGTGTCGCGTTGGATCCATACACTTATCGATTTTTTCGAATGGTGATCAGGAATTGTAATATACCAGTTGGATACCATCTGATGTCAGGTAAGGACTCTGTGTTATCAGTGGTAGGATAATCGGAGTAAGTTTGATGAAGTTATAAGGTGTTTTGCGAAATGTCTTCTTTCGGTTTCATTGTAAAAGTCCGAGAGGAAATCAACGGGGCGATTATCAGTGCGCGGCCGTAATGTGCTTGCGTGCACGTATAATATTGATTATCTAGCGTTTATTTGAAAACGATTCATAAAAAGGCCGACGAATATCAACGTTGTGGAATATTCCACTAAAAGACGATTTTCATAGAATGCTCCAGAATGAGCTGTTTTTTATATCAAAACGGGGGCTTTTCTAACTGCTCTGAAACGGAAACGACGCGATAAAAAAACAATCTGCCTTGACAGCACTGACTGGAAAATAGTCTTTGATAATGCGATGGGCAGATTAGACACATAGCCATAATTTAAAACATAGATTAGGCGATATTAACGTTAACATTGGCGCCGATGGTGGCATTCAAGCGGTAAAACGGAAAACCAGGCATGGCATTGAAAGAGTTAAGGCCCGCCTTACCAGAGGAGCGGCCTGCCGAGGGGCGGAGTCATCTGTGTCAATGTACTAGGATACATTTATAAACTCCTGTACTGTAGTTTTCAGAGGCAGGTACGGAGTTAACACAGATATTGTATAATCTACTGATACTAGAGTCACTGTGATATGATACCGATATTATCTACTGTAGTATCAGAGGCAGGTATAGGGAGTTAACACAGATAGTGTACGCTATACTGTAGTATCAGAGTACAGTAAGGTAGATGCTGGAGTTGACAGGATAAAGATACCAGTGAAGTTAATAACTGGTAATAACTGGTAACTGATAACTGTATGTATATATATAAATGTATATATGTGAATATGTAGGTATAGTTGTATATATGTATAAAACATGGCTATAGAGGAACTTTACAGGGTAACATATAGTTTGGCAAATATTAATAAGGTATTATAAATTTTTTTGATTGTTAACTAAGTTAATTTTTCAATATAAGTCTAGTAATGTATGAATTAGTCAATAAAATATAGTATGTTCTGATGAGTAAATAGGGGTGGGATTAAATAAGTGTATGCTTCTTCCCACTCCTTTTCAAATATGTAAATATGTTTGTTGTTTTTGTTTGTTCTTTGTTATTTTTAATTTTGTATATACATTTATAAATTTGAACGGCGTACGGCTATATATGTACTGGATGTTTGTTTGTTATGTTGCATAGTTGAAATAAACTTCAATCAAATCAAAATCAAAAAGTTATAAACCACTGAACCATATCACTGTGGCAAGAAGGTAGGACTGTAGGTGCCATAGGGTCGGTGGTGCTAGATATGATACAGCTACCTGTACCATGCACTGCAGTGTCAGTGTATAGAGAGGGGGGGGGGGGGGGGGGGTACACTACTGCAGTGGAGAGAGGTAGCGGGTACTGGAGTGAACACAGATATTATTTAATATACTGCAGTATTACTGTGTGTCAGAGGCAGGTACACAGTTAACACAGCTAGTATATAATATATAACGTACTGCAGTATTAGTGACACGTGGAGTTATATATTATGTGCTGCAGTATTAGTGACACGTGGAGTTATATATAATGTACTGCAGTATTAGTGACACATGGAGTTATATATAATGTACTGCAGTATTAGTGACACATGGAGTTATATATAATGTACTGCAGTATTAGTGACACATGGAGTTATATATAATGTACTGCAGTATTAGTGACACATGGAGTTATATATAATGTACTGCAGTATTAGTGAGACATGGAGTTATATATAATGTACTGCAGTATTAGTGACACATGGAGTTATATATTATGTACTGCAGTATTAGTGACACATGGAGTTATATATTATGTGCTGCAGTATTAGTGACACATGGAGTTATATATTATGTACTGCAGTATTAGTCGGGGGACATGGAGTTATATATAATGTACTGCAGTATTAGTGACACATGGAGTTATATATTATGTGCTGCAGTATTAGTGACACATGGAGTTATAATGTACTGCAGTATTAGTGACACATGGAGTTATATATAATGTACTGCAGTATTAGTGACACATGGAGTTATATATAATGTACTGCAGTATTAGTGACACATGGAGTTATATATTATGTACTGCAGTATTAGTGACACATGGAGTTATATATTATGTGCTGCAGTATTAGTGACACATGGAGTTATATATTATGTGCTGCAGTATTAGTGACACATGGAGTTATATATTATGTACTGCAGTATTAGTGACACATGGAGTTATATATTATGTACTGCAGTATTAGTGACACATGGAGTTATATATTATGTGCTGCAGTATTAGTGACACATGGAGTTATATATAATGTACTGCAGTATTAGTGACACATGGAGTTATATATAATGTGCTGCAGTATTAGTGACACATGGAGTTATATATAATGTACTGCAGTATTAGTGGCACATGGAGTTATATATAATGTACTGCAGTATTAGTGACACATGGAGTTATATATTATGTGCTGCAGTATTAGTGACACATGGAGTTATATATGATGTGCTGCAGTATTAGTGACACATGGAGTTATATATAATGTGCTGCAGTATTAGTGACACATGGAGTTATATATTATGTGCTGCAGTATTAGTGACACATGGAGTTATATATAATGTAGTGCAGTATTAGTGACACATGGAGTTATATATAATGTACTGCAGTATTAGTGACACATGGAGTTATATATGATGTACTGCAGTATTAGTGACACATGGAGTTATATATAATGTACTGCAGTATTAGTGACACATGGAGTTATATATAATGTGCTGCAGTATTAGTGACACATGTAGTTATATATAATGTACTGCAGTATTAGTGACACATGGAGTTATATATGATGTAC
>NW_028170369.1:17500-21855 GCF_963971535.1 Notolepis coatsorum
GAGGGAAGAGGAGGGATGAGGAGGGAAGAGGAGGGATGAGGAGGGAAGAGGAGGGATGAGGAGGGATGAGGAGGGAAGAGGAGGGATGAGGAGGGAAGAGGAGAGAAGAGGAGGGAAGAGGAGGGATGAGGAGGGAAGAGGAGGGATGAGGAGGGATGAGGAGGGAAGAGGAGGGATGAGGAGGGAAGAGGAGAGAAGAGGAGGGAAGAGGAGGGATGAGGAGGGAAGAGGAGGATGAGGAGGGATGAGGAGGGAAGAGGAGGGATGAGGAGGGATGAGGAGGGAAGAGGAGAGAAGAGGAGGGAAGAGAGGATGAGGAGGGAAGAGGAGGGATGAGGAGGGAAGAGGAGAGAAGAGGAGGGAAGAGGAGGGATGAGGAGGGAAGAGGAGGGATGAGGAGAGAAGAGGAGGGAAGAGGAGGATGAGGAGGGATGAGGAGGGAAGAGGAGAGAAGAGGAGAGAAGAGGAGGGAAGAGGAGGGATGAGGAGGAAGAGGAGGGATGAGGAGGGAAGAGAAGGGAAGAGGAGGGAAGAGGAGGGAAGAGGAGGGAAGAGGAGGGATGAGGAGGGAAGAGGAGGATGAGGAGGGAAGAGGAGGGAAGAGCAGGGAAGAGGAGGGATGAGGAGGGAAGAGGAGGGATGAGGAGGAAGAGGGGGAAGAGGAGGGATGAGGAGAGAAGAGGAGGGATGAGGAGGGATGAGGAGGGATGAGGAGGGATGAGGAGGGAAGAGGAGGGATGAGGAGGGATGAGGAGGGACGAGGAGGGAAGAGGAGGGATGAGGAGGGAAGAGGAGGGAAGAGGAGGGATGAGGAGGGAAGAGGAGGAAGAGGAGAGAAGAGGAGAGAAGAGAAGAGGAGGGAAGAGGAGGGATGAGGAGGGATGA
This sequence comes from Notolepis coatsorum, assembly GCF_963971535.1. Taxonomy (NCBI): domain Eukaryota; kingdom Metazoa; phylum Chordata; class Actinopteri; order Aulopiformes; family Paralepididae; genus Notolepis; species Notolepis coatsorum. The sequence continues at coordinate 18,386 of NW_028170369.1, forward strand.
GGAGGGAAGAGGAGGGAAGAGGAGAGAAGAGGAGGGAAGAGGAGGGAAGAGGAGGGAAGAGGAGGGATGAGGAGGGAAGAGGAGGATGAGGAGGGAAGAGGAGGGATGAGGAGGGATGAGGAGGGAAGAGGAGAGAAGAGGAGGGAAGAGGAGGGAAGAGGAGGATGAGGAGGAAGAGGAGAGAAGAGGAGGGAAGAGGTGGGATGAGGAGGGATGAGGAGGGATGAGGAGGGAAGAGGAGGGAAGAGGAGAGAAGAGGAGGGATGAGGAGGGAAGAGGAGGGATGAGGAGGGAAGAGGAGGGATGAGGAGGGAAGAGGAGGGAAGAGGAGGGAAGAGGAGGGAAGAGAGGGATGAGAGGGATGAGGAGGGAAGAGAGAGAAGAGGAGGAAGAGAGGATGAGGAGGATGAGGAGGGAAGAGGAGGAAGAGGAGGGAAGAGGAGGGATGAGGAGGGATGAGGAGGAAGAGGAGAGAAGAGGAGGGAAGAGGAGGGATGAGGAGGGATGAGGAGGGAAGAGGAGGGAAGAGGAGGGATGAGGAGGGAAGAGGAGAGAAGATGAGGATGAGGAGGGAAGAGGGATGAGGAGGAGAGGAGGATGAGGAGGGAAGAGGAGGAAGAGGAGGAAGAGGAGGGAAGAGAGGATGAGGAGGGATGAGGAGGGAAGAGGAGAGAGAGGAGGGAAGAGGAGGATGAGGAGGGATGAGGAGGAAGAGGAGGGAAGAGGAGGGAAGAGGAGGGATGATGAGGGAAGAGGAGGATGAGGAGGGAAGAGGAGGGAAGAGGATGGATGAGGAGGAAGAGGAGAGAAGAGGAGGAGAAGAGGAGGGATGAGGAGGGATGAGGAGGGAAGAGGAGGAAGAGGAGAGAAGAGGAGGAAGAGGAGGGAAGAGGAGGGATGAAGGAGGGATGAGGAGGGAAGAGGAGAGAAGAGGAGAGAAGAGAAGAGGAGGGAAGAGGAGGGATGAGGAGGGATGAGGAGGGAAGAGGAGGAAGAGGAGAGAAGAGGAGGGAAGAGGAGGGAAGAGGAGGGATGAGGAGGACGAGGAGGGAAGAGGAGGAAGAGGAGAGAATAGGAGGGAAGAGAGGGATGAGGAGGGAAGAGGAGGGAAGAGGAGGATGAGGAGGGAAGAGGAGGAAGAGGAGGAAGAGGAGGGATGAGGAGGATGAGGAGGGAAGAGGAGAGAAGAGGAGGGAAGAGGAGGAAGAGGAGGGAAGAGAGGGATGAGGAGGGAAGAGGAGAGAAGAGGAGGAAGAGGAGGAATAGGAGGGATGAGGAGGGAAGAGGAGGGAAGAGGAGGGAAGAGGAGGGATGAGGAGGGATGATGAGGGAAGAAGAGGAAGAGGAGAGAAGAGGAGGGAAGAGGAGGGAAGAGGAGGGATGAGGAGGGACGAGGAGGGAAGAGGAGGGAAGAGGAGAGAAGAGGAGGGAAGAGAGGGATGAGGAGGAAGAGGAGGGAAGAGGAGGGATGAGGAAGGGAAGAGGAGGGAAGAGGAGGGAAGAGGAGGGATGAGGAGGGAAGAGGAGGGATGAGGAGGGAAGAGGAGAGAAGAGGAGGGAAGAGGAGGGAAGAGGAGGGAAGAGAGGGATGAGGAGGGAAGAGGAGAGAAGAGGAGGAAGAGGAGGGATGAGGAGGGAAGAGGAGGGAAGAGGAGGGAAGAGGAGGGATGAGGAGGGATGAGGAGGGATGAGGAGGGAAGAGAGGGAAGAGGAGGAAGAGGAGGATGAGGAGGGATGAGGAGGGATGAGGAGGATGAGGAGGGAAGAGGAGGGAAAGAGGAGGATGAGGAGGGATGAGGAGGGAAGAGGAGGGATGAGGAGGGATGAGGAGGAAGAGGAGGGAAGAGGAGGATGAGGAGGGATGAGGAGGGAAGAGGAGGGATGATGAGGGATGATGAGGGATGAGGTGGGATGAGGAGGGAAGAGGAGGATGATGAGGATGAGGAGGGATGAGGAGGAAGAGGAGGGATGATGAGGATGAGGAGGGAAGAGGAGGGATGATGAGGGATGAGGAGGATGAGGAGGAAGAGGAGGATGAGGAGGGATGAGGAGGGAAGAGGAGGGAAGAGGAGGGAAGAGGAGGATGAGGAGGGAAGAGGAGGGATGAGGAGGAAGAGGAGGGACGAGGAGGGACGAGGAGGGAAGAGGAGGGAAGAGGAGGATGAGGAGGAAGAGGAGGGATGAGAGGATGAGGAGGAAGAGGAGGATGAGGAGGATGAGGAGGAAGAGGAGGAAGAGGAGGGAAGAGGAGGAAGAGGAGGGAAGAGGAGAGAAGAGGAGGACGAGGAGGACGAGGAGGAAGAGGAGGAAGAGGAGAGAAGAGGAGGAAGAGGAGGGATGAGGAGGAAGAGGAGGAAGAGGAGGATGAGGAGGATGAGGAGGAAGAGGAGGAAGAGGAGGGAAGAGGAGGGATGAGGAGGGAAGAGGAGGGATGAGGAGAGGAGGACGAGAGGGATGAGGGAAGAGGAGGGAAGAGGAGGAAGAGGAGGGAAGAGGAGGAAGAGAGGGATGAGAGGAAGAGGAGGATGAGGAGGAAGAGGAGGATGAGGATGAGGAGGGAAGAGGGATGAGGAGGAAGAGGAGAGAAGAGGAGGAAGAGGAGGGATGAGGAGGGAAGAGGAGGATGAGGAGGGATGAGAGGGAAGAGGAGGAAGAGGAGGAAGAGGAGAGAGAGGAGGAAGAGAGGGATGAGGAGGGAAGAGGAGGATGAGGAGGAAGAGGGAAGAGGAGGGATGAGGAGGGAAGAGGAGGAAGAGGAGGGAAGAGGAGGATGAGGAGGGAAGAGGAGGGATGAGGAGGAGAGGAGAGAGAGGAGGGAAGAGGAGGATGAGAGAGAGGAAGAGGAGGGAAGAGGAGAGAAGAGGAGGAAGAGGAGGATGAGGAGGATGAGGAGGAAGAGAGGAGAGAAGAGGAGAGAAGAGGAGGAAGAGGAGGGATGAGGAGGAAGAGGAAGAGGAAGAGGAGGGAAGAGAGGAAGAGGAGGAAGAGGAGGGAGAGAGGAGGGAAGAGGAGGGATGAGGAGGGAAGGAGGAAGAGGGAAGAGGAGGGATGAGGTGGGAGTGGAGGATGAGGAGGGATGAGGTGGATGAGGAGGGATGAGGAGGAAGAGGAGGAGAGGAGGATGAGAGGATGTGGAGGGTGAGGAGGGAAGAGGAGGGATGAGGAGGGATGAGAGGGAGAGGAGGGAGAGGAGGGAAGAGGAGGTGTGAAGAGGAGGGATGAGGAGGGAAGAGGAAAGAGGATGAGGAGGGAAGAGGAGGAAGAGGAGGAAGGAGGGAAGAGGAGGGATGAGGAGGGATGAGGGATGAGGAGGGAAGAGGAGGGAAGAGGAGGGATGAGGAGGATGAGGAGGGATGAGGTGGGAAGAGGGTGAGAGAGGATGAGGAGGAAGGGGGATGAGGAGGGAAGAGGAGGATGAGGAGGATGAGAGGGACCGAGGGAGAGGGAAGAGTGTGAAACGTGATAGAGTG